>NC_055977.1:6162816-6172816 GCF_018492685.1 Alosa sapidissima | reverse complement strand
AGTTAACTGATATTTGATAGTTGACAACTGATTGAATAATCGATTAATTGTTGCAGCCCTAGTGTTGCTACCGATGATGGTTGTGGTGGTGATGATGATGATGATGGAGGAAGATGAAGATCATTGTTATGGTGATGAGGAAGAGGAGGATGGGAATGTGGCCCCTCGTGTGTGTGTGTGTTGTGTGTGTGTGTGTGTGTGTGTGTGTGTGTGTGTGTGTGCGTGTGTGTGCGCGCGTAGCTGATGACTGGTGGTGGGAGAGTCTTTCCTGTGAACGTGCTTAGTTCTTCTCGCCTGGCTGCTTTAACAGTGTCCTTCAGCGACGTGACTGACTGTTATGTGTTTGGGCTTCCGCCTGGCTGGGTTGTGTGTGCGTGTGTGTGAGAGAGTCTGTCTGTGTGTGTGTGTGTGTGTGTGTGTGTGTGTGTTTGTGTTCGCTGGTCCTTGTTTTATCCTCAGGCAAGGACCAGGACCACTCACTCACGCACGCACACACACACACACAGACAGACTCTCTCTCACACACACACACACACACACACACACACACACACACACACAGTCTCCCACCTCCCACCTCCCACCTCCTCATGCATCTCTCTCTCCTCCGCTTCTTTTCTCCTCTTTTCCTCTCTCTCTCTCCCCCTCTTCCTCTCATCTTTTCCTCTCTCTCTCTCCCCCTCTTCCTCTCATCTTTTTCTTCCCTCTCTTTCTTTAGCCTAACTTCTCTCCATCTTTTAAACAGCTCTCTCTCTTTCTCTCTCTTTCTCTTTTTCTTTCTTTCTCTCTGTGACTCTCTCTGTGACTCACTCTATCTCTTTTTTCTCTCACTCCATCTCACTCCTCTCTCTCTCTCTCTCTCTCTCTCTCTGCAAGACACCTGTTTCCTCCAGCACCACCCATCTGGCCCTGGGTTGGGTTGGGTTTGGGTGTGTAATCTCCTCCGCATTGTACTGGGCCACGGCATGGATTACTCTTGTCAGAGACACAGAACACACACACACACACACACACACACACACACACACACACACACACACACACACACACACACACACACACACACACACACACACACACGCGCGTGTACACACTCCGTCACAACACACTCTGATCATGATCATCATGAGCAGCGCTGCTGTGTCGTCATCAGTATTATAAAAGTCTGTAGCTCCTGTGTTGCCACAGAGGATCGATTGAACATGGCTCCTGTCAAAGATCAGCTGTTGTGTGTGTGTGTTGTGTGTGTGTTGTGTGTGTGTGTGTGTGTGTGTGTGTGTGTGTGTGTGTGTGTGTGTCTAGGGAATGCAACAGTAACCTAATCTTTAATCTTAGTCCATGTGATCCCGTATGCAAGGGTCTTCTAAGGTGATCCCAACCTCTGATGTCACTGCTGTGATCAGTAGTAATGTACCGGTAGTACACATTATAAATGCATTGTGTTAGATTCTACATGTTTACTTCATTTTATGTAATCAGTTCCTTTAGGTTTGTGAATTCGGCCCCTAGAGTTCCTGCAACTGTGTCTTGATTCTGGTGTAATCTGCAGAACTTGATCCTGATTGGCTGGGAGGTTGCTTGTTGCTTACCCACAGCGTCTCACCATTGGTACGGCTCAGTGTGTTTGATTTTACCCATAATCCAATTTTTCTGATCCTGGGAACCTTCAAATCCGTTCTTGGAGGCAATAAGACGGACTCTCGTTTTCACCGGAGCACA
Organism: Alosa sapidissima; assembly: GCF_018492685.1. Classification (NCBI taxonomy): domain Eukaryota; kingdom Metazoa; phylum Chordata; class Actinopteri; order Clupeiformes; family Clupeidae; genus Alosa; species Alosa sapidissima. The sequence continues at coordinate 6,171,097 of NC_055977.1, read as the reverse complement.
CACACACATGTTCGTTCGTTGTTTTACACACACAAAAATGCCAACACGCTTGCAGAGCCTGCATTCACAGTCATTAAGTTTAACGCATATGGCATATGTGGTTGAACATACTTTGGCACGTAAACTTCCTTTTTTGCTCCCAGATGGAGTTTGTACACATATACACACACTCTTTCTATTTCTACCTTCCTTTCTTGCTCACATACACTCTTTCTCAAACACGCGCACACACACACACTCACATGCACTCTTACTTGCTCTTGTTCTGTCACACACACACACACACACACACACACACACACACACACACACACAGGGCTAAGCTTGCCTGCCTCGCGGTGCAGATCTGCGTGGCCACATAATCCATGAGGGTCGGGCTCAGACCCGACTAATCAATCCGGCATGAATGAGCGGGTTTGTTCCTCCGATTTAATGCTCCGGTGGTGAGCATTCTAAACCTCTCTAAACAAAACAGCACGCTCTCACATAATCATCCAGACCCAGGGGAGCGCTCACATACACACACACACACACACACACACACACACACACACACACACACACACACACACACACACACAGTCACTGTACTGAGACACACTCACACACAGTTCCAACACGTGTTGGCTCATACAGGCTATTCTCCGTATTATGCTCTCTCTCTCTCTTTCTCTTTGGCTCTTCCTCTCTCCCAAAACCCTGCACACACACTCACACACCGGTCCACGTGTGCAGGTGCCCTCACACACACACACACACACACACACACACACTCACACAAAGCTAGCAGCACTCAGTGGCTCCGTGGGCAGATGTGAGCTGCATTCTGATAAAAGAGAGAGAGAGAGAGAGAGGGAGATGGAGAGAGAGAATGGAGGAAGGATGTGGGGAAAGGTGCAGAAAATTATAAACTAGAGAGGGTTGAGAGAAGAAGGATGGAGTGATCGCAGGGAGTGAATAAGTAACAGAGAGAGAGAGAGAGAGAGAGGGATGGAGGGATAGGAAGGAGTGAACAAGGGAGGGAGAGATTGAGGGACAGTGAAGAGTGAAGGAGTGAGAGTGAGTATGTGAGCGGATTGAAATGAGGTGAGGGGAGAGAAGCGAGGGAGAAAGAGAGAGGAAGAGAGAGAGAGAAAAAAGCTTGGAGCGAGTGAGTGAGTGATTAGTAGAGAGGAGGGAGAGAGGGAGGGATGACGTGAGCAGCCTTAAGTTGAGACTCAAGAAATCAACCTGTGGAATGGCCTTTTCATGATATATGAGAGAGAGAGAGAGAAGCGAGGGAGAGAGAGAAATGAAGAGAGAGAGAGAGAGAGAGAAGCAAGGGAGAGGAAGAGAAGTGAGAGGGAGGGAGGGAGAGAGAGATGAAGAGAAAGGAGGGAGAGAGAGAGATGAAGAGAAAGGAGAGAGAGAGGAAGAGAAGCGAGGGAAGGATAGAGAGAGGGAGGGAGAGAGAGAAAGTGAGGAAGAGAGTGAGGAGGGAGGGATGTGTGGCAGCTGGTTTTAAAAGCACACAGGGAGGTTGATCAGAGGTGGAGAGAGAGAGAGAGTGATACACACACACACACACACACACAGCTGCAGAGGCATGAGGTTCCCCTTCGCTCTGGTTGCACACCGACGTGGGGTAGCCAACGCTCCCTGGCGCACACACACACACACACAGACACACACAACAACGCACACACATGTACACACACACACCCAAACATACGGTTGCACAGCGGTGGTCGACTGAAAGCAGAGCTATGTACTGACAAGCTTGCATGCTAACCGCACGCTGCTCAGCTAGAGCTGAGGTAAGACTGTCTCTCCATCTCTCTCTCTCTCTCTCTCTCTCTCTCTCTCTGCATCTCTCTCTCTATTTCACCACTCCTGCTTTCCTGTTCGCTTCTGTATGCTCTTTTTACTTTAATGCTTCTATACTCATATTCATTCATTCTCACATGCTCTTTCTCTCACGTTTTCGCTCTCTTTCTCATTCTGTCTCTCTCACTCTCTCTCTCATTTTCCCAGAAGCTTGTGTTCAATGACTGGTAGAAAATGACAGACTTCGTTTCAGGCACCTGATTAGATGTGTGTGTGTGTGTGTGTGTGTGTGTGTTTGCGGGTGTGTATGTGTCTTCTCTACATGTGTTCATCGAGTGTGTGTGTGTGTTCCTGTGTTTGCCATGTTATTGAGTGTTCCTGTCATGAGCCCATATGTCTGACTCTGTGTGTGTGCGTATTTGCAAATTCACTGGGGATTTAAGTAAATTGGAGTCATTATCATTGATTCAGTCTGGGAGTCGCAGGAGGCATTTGAGGTGTGTGTGTGTGTGTGTGTGTGTGTGTGTGTGTGTGTGTGTGTGTGTGTGTGTGTGAGTGAGAGAGAGAGAGATGAGCAAGCAGTATTACGCATTGGTAATCCAGTCTCTGGTGGCTGTCGGTGAAAAGGGTGAATGCACTGAGACCATAGAGGGGAGGGAATGAAAAATGAAAGAGGGAGATTTTGCGGAGGAGAGGAAAAAGCAACAGACCTTTGCAGAGGGGTGAGACAACTTAGAAAAGGAGTGGGAGGGATGGAGGGAGAGATGGAGGGATGGAGGACGCGAGGCTTGCTGGGCTTATCCGTGTTTCTGCCCTAAGCCTGCTATCTGCCCTTGTGTTGTTTGTTTGTTTGTTTGTTTGTTTGTTTGTTTGTCTGTCTGCGTGTGTTTACTTTTTTTTTTTTTTTTCTCTCCAAAAGTGTAATCTTCTTAAATCTTCTTGGCGGCTTGTGAAACATGCTGGGCTGAACAGAGGCTTCATTTGTTTCATCTTTTTTTCCCTTCTGTCTTTTTTTCTTTGTTTTTTTTCTTTGTTTTTTTTCTTTGTGTTCAGGTTGAACTGGCCCCACACCTGATGAGGGAAGATGTTGGCTATGGACCAAGGCGTGGTGGAAGAATGGCTGTCAGAGTATAAGGTAGTGGACAGATGGACACACACACACACACACCCTATAACTGATTGTCCACAGCTGGGTTTGTCTGGGGAGATGAGTAACTGAGCACTGTCTCTCTAAGTGTCTGTCTCATACACACACACACACATACACACACACACACACACACACACACACACACTCATCCTGCAGCCCTTCTGTTGAGGAATGGAGCGGTAGGGAATCAGGAGTGATGGCAGCTGATGGATGTGTCACCTTGCTCATCCTCCAGCAGAATGTCAATCTCACACACACACGTCACCAGGGGCGTCGCTAGCTATTTAAAACATTCGGGGCTAGAGCCCAGAAGTTAGAGTCCTTTTTGTTTTTAAAAATAGGGCTGATGAACATGAAATTTTAACCTACTTTGAGAATGAAAAGGAAGGCCAATCGTAATGACTCACGTCACGGCATTCCGAATATTTTCATGTTTAAAGACCGTGTAAGGAGAACGTCTCTTCTGCCAAAGTGCACCACACATACAACACCCAAAGTATGACATTAAAATAGCCTGTAGAATAAACATCGTCATGCACCTCTGTCAAGTGCACAGGTGTGAGCGTTCGTCTCGGGATAAACATTTGGACGTCATCACCTTTAATTAATGGGCTATGGGTGCCTTGAAAGCAATGCATTTGGGTTGTGTAGGCTATCACGAACTTTTGCCCAAAGAAAAAGTTCCATTCTGTCAAAATCAAGCCCAGCATGCATTGCTTGGAAGCCCTCTCAAACGAGGTCAGGTTTACCATATTTACTGCGCATGTGACCATGATTCAATAGTAAATCACGATCAGTGTTGGGAGTAATGCGTTACAAAGTAACACGTTACTGTAATTCCACTACTTTTAGTGGTAACGAACATGTAACAAAGTATTTTTGTAAATCAAGTAACGCAATTACAATTACTGAAATTTCAAAGAGTTCGTTACTTGCGTTACTCTGTTGATCTTGAATGAATGACTGCAGACAAGATGACAGATGCACATTTGCTGCTTCTAATCTAATGTCTCCCGACCTTAGCTGTGTTTCCAGCGATTGTGTTTTATGTTTAGATTGCAGATGCATTCTTTACAGTTAATAGGAGCCTCCTCACATTCCTCCTTATTTCGGATTTATGCTAAAACACACAAGAGTACAATTTAAATGGGCATCTTAAAAGCCTTTTCCCTTTCGTTTCCACTACAGTAAAAGCGCATTGTTGTTTATTTTATCTCTGCTCGTTTTCGCCTATTGCGCAAAAGCATCGTTATATCAATTTCTCATTCTTACAACATAGCCACACCACACACCAATAGGCCTACATACAGTAGCCCAGCGGTCCCCAACCACCGGGCTGCGGCCCGGTACCGGGCTGCAGGACATCCTTAACCGGGCCGTAGCCTACTAACCTGACCCTAGCCAGATGAATGTCGTTCCGCTTAGCTCCGCCTAGCTTCACTCACATCCATCTGGGACCTCTTCCATTGAGAGTGATTTCTCCAACCAACTTTATGGTTTAGCCAATCAGGACGCAGGGCGGGAGTTTCATAGATGTGACATAGCGTAGAAGCGACTGTGAGTCTGTTATTAGCGTCACGGGTTGGCTTCGATGTGAGTGGTTGAAGTAGCACGTCAATAGATGACGGACAAGTGGCTTATTCAATCATATGCAAGCATTTTTTGATTAGGCCCAGCCTTCTGAAGCAACACTTCAATGGATCGGTTCCAGATGGATGAGTGGAGCTAGGCGGAGCGAAATTCATCTGGCTATTGCCAGGTTAGTAGCCTACGACATGAGTTTAAAAAAAATGCATGCGAACTAAACTACATTTAATTCGCAATAATGTCACGTTTTTACATGGCATAGGTCTATATGCAGTTGTTTGATTGCACGCATGTTTGCATTTTGCAAGGTCTATTTTCTTACGTCTGTCTGTCCCGCCTTCAACACTTTTACATATTGCCTTCAGCGCTGCGCAGCCTCAGGTCAGCTCACTTCACTTGATCAGTTCTTGGCGAACGGTATGTCACACGAAGTTAGCTAAACTGCTAGAATGAGCAACAAAAAACAAGCATCTTTAGCAGGTCACTGGCCAGAGTGTTTGAGTTGCGAGAGCCGCTGCAGAGATTTCTTACAGAAAAAAAGTCACCGTTAGCTGCACATTTTAGTGATGAGGACTGAGTGTCAAAACTCGCTTACCTGTGTGACATATTCGGGTTCCTTAATGACCTCAACCTGTCACTCCAGGGGAGAATGACGACTGTCTTTAAACTGGCAGATAAAGTCGCTGCATTTAAAGCAAGCTTGATTTGTGGGGACGACGAGTGGACCTGGGTGTATTTGATATGTTCCAAACAGTAGTGGGGGTTTTGGGAGAGACTGAGGCAGGGCCCGCGATTACCTTGTTGCGCTTTCAAATGAGTTTGAGCCCATCCTCCAAAGATCCACGGCAAACCAATGAGTGGGTCCGCAACCCATTTGTCAATATCCCGAATAGTCCTAACTTGTCAGCGCAGGAGGAAGAGCAGTTGATCGAAATTGCAAATGACGGTGGTCTTAAGAGTGTGTATAAGGAAACCTCTCTGTCGGGTTTTTGGATCAAAACCAAAGCAGAATATCCCGAGATAGCCGTAAAAGCGCTGAAAATGTTTCCCACCACGTATTACTGCACTGCCACTGCAGTAGCCTATATGTAGCCTTGGCACAAGCAAGCACACGTTTAACTCGAGAGGAAAATGCAGATTTCACTTACCAGATAAAGAAACCTCCAAATAGCCTACCGTACGTAATACAGCGACTTTAGTTATTTGCACAGTATGTTTACATCGGAATTGACGTCCATGGTGTTATGGATTAATTTTGTCTGCGACGGAACATGCAACTTCTCTCTGGAACACCTTATCAGCTGAAGAGTAACCTTCTGCATAGTGCGCGACAACCCCAAACCCTTAGCCTAGAAATCTAGACGCGCCCCTAGCGGCAGCGAATTACATTTGCTGCCAGGGCTAGTCTAGCAACTCTCCGTTGGCTTGTGAGCTCCAGAAATCGAAACTTAATCAGGCCAATGAAATCGTGTATAGAGTCGTTAGGTGGGCTTAACATAATGATTGATGGCAGAGTTGCAACGGTTTGGCTTGAATTCCCTGCTACTTGAAAACAAATAAGATGGATGTTGGATGTGGCGAACAGTGTTACACGAGTTAAGCTTTTATTAAGTTGGCAAACGTTTGAACTAGCCAACTAGCTCCGCTGGTGGGAAACGCATGGGACTCATAGCGCTGCCGCTGTCCTATTGCGTGCAGAGGGAATTTGAAAGACAACTGATTATCCCGCCCCTCGGACTGAGCACTGCGAACGGTGAGTGTCCAGACCCTACATTTTAATGTGGGTCTGGCTCGTCAGGCTACCAAACCCTCGGATGCGCATTAGAACTTATTTCGGTAGGTCAGCACTTGTTCAGCGCAGGCTTTTCCCAAACTGGTGGTGCTTAAAATGCTATATAATACAACTGTGTTCAAAGCAGGATGAGGATAACCTAAGGTTGTATGTGTGTGAGCAGACAATAACTGCTTTGAAAATAGGCCATTTAACATTGTTTCAAATTACATCCCATTGAACTCATTCCATGTAGCCTACAGAAGGATTGCAATAATAATGATAATAATAACTCTATTGCAGAATTCAGTGTCAGTGCATCACCATGCATACTACTACTAGTAGTAGTAGTAGTAGTATAGTAGAAGGCAAGCAGTAGGCAGTGTACTGTACATATCTATCAAACCACCTTGATGATGAGGGTGGCGCAAAACAAGGTCAGGGAAGCCTTCATTCGCTCCTCATTCATTCAACTCTGATCAACTTTTGCCGCTTGCTCCGCTCAACTCGCTGCTGAAGGTCACATTCGACCGTTTCTTGGAATCATACCAACGTCAGTGAATGGATAAGTCTGCACTGCTAACCTGTGGTAAAAAAGACTGGCGCAACTACTATACTGTCATAGAAAACAATTTTTTGTTGGTGGTGTAGAATGTGATTCCATTCTACAGAACCAAACGTAAGTTAGTGTCTCTTTCTAGTTATTCAAACAAAGTGTCCTTCAAGTTAGTGAGGTGCAGTGGTAGCCTGCTAGCTAGTAACATCAGACCAGCATTGATCAACGTTGTCTTTGAGGGCTGCGTTTCACGAACCTGAGCTGATCGAAATGTCCTCCTGGATTGCGGGAGATGATGACACACTGTGAGTTTCCACTTCTTGTCCCTGCTCTGCCCTTTTTCTCTAAAGAAACTTCTAATACATCTGTCCTTCTGTACACTTATTTCGCTAAGGCTAGTTAGTAGAAGCACGAAACAGCAATGCGTAATAGCGTAGAGGAGAAGGTACTTGAAATTGCAACATTTTGCAACAAATGATTCTAAACCTGCCCAGATCACGTCAGATTTTCTTGTGCTGCTGTTACTGCACACAATGGACACAAAACACAAAAGTCTCTTCTACGGAGCTATTTATTTCATTCACGATTAGAGTTTTTGTTGTTGTTGTTGTTGACGGCCCATAGATCCGGGGCTATCCCCAGGTCTAACGACGCGCCTGCACGTCACACACACACACACACACATACACATACACACACACACACACACATACACACACACACACACACATATCAAACACATACACACACACACGTCACACACACACTCACACACACACTCACACATACACACACGTCACACACATACATACACAACACACACACAATCACACACATAAAATCACAATCACACACAATCCGACACAATCACTGACTCGCTGGGGAGATATGAGAACTCCTCTCCTCTCAAACACAAACAGGAGCCACATTCTTGGCACATAATGACTCGCATGCACACTAATACAAATGCTGTACACACACACACACACTTCAACAAATGCATGCACACACACACACACACACACACGCACACACACACACACAGACACACACACACATTCACACATTTGCACGAATGCACAAACATACACACACACTCAAACTCATCCAGGCTCATCATGGCTGAAGTGTCAGTCATTAGGATCTTCACTGGTTCCCTCACAGCAGTAGGTAGGATGATGAGTGGGCGTTGAGAGAGATAGAGAGAGAGACAGATAGAGAGAGACAGAGGGAGAGAGAGAGAGAGAGAGAGAGAGAGAGAGAAAGAAAGAATCATGAACTTCGTTATCGAGCACAGTGTCCTAAGCAAAAGCCAAATTGGATTCCTACCACATTATAGAACATCAGATCATATCTTCACATTACAAACCCTAATTGACAAACATATGAACCAAAACAAATCAAAAGTATT
>NC_055977.1:6107816-6155316 GCF_018492685.1 Alosa sapidissima | reverse complement strand
CACACACACACACACACACACACACACACACACACACACACATGACGGCTGCATATCCTAGAGGAAATGGCACCTCTGCACCAAGAAATGACATGAAAGTGGAAATAATAACATAGATAGATAGATAGATAGATAGATAGATAGATAGATAGATAGATAGATAGATACTTTATTGATCCCCAAGGGGATTGAATGATGACATGACATGATGGAAGCTTAAGTAGTAGTAGGACTCACTATGAAAGTACTACCTGTCTGTTTGAGGCTAGATGCAGAGTAGCCAATATAGTCTTAATCAAAGCAGACGTTGTAGTCAGTATAAGCTTAAATGTGGAGTGCAGGGCTTAAACTGTTCAGCCACACTGCTGGAATGATCTTACTTTAAGCCCCTTGTAAGTAGTAAAAGCATTATTGCATTTGAATTTGAAGCAAAATGCCTACTAAAAACAGCACAAACTTAATCACAGAGTCAAGGTCATCGAGGAAGCTGAAATTAGCTCTGAAGATAAAACTCGTAATAATATTTGCTAGAAATGTCAAGCTTAGCTTCCTCCTTCCACTCTCTGCTCCCTTGCTAGCCTTGCTAAGTGCTAATGACTCCACTGTTTGGTGATTGAGCACATTGTTAGCATCAGCGTTGTGTTAGCCCCACCTGGCCCTAGACCATTAGCGTAGCCCATATGGCAGCTAGCCGCGTGGTAGCGGTGGAGGTGGTGAGGCCATTAGCGTAGCCCATATGGCAGCTAGCCGCGTGGTAGCGGTGGAGGTGGTGAGCCTGTGGGGTTTTGGATGTGCCAGGAGAGCGCAAGTCACCACTATGCCCTGATCCACTTTAGCACCGCTGATCTGTCGAGTGAACAAGCGGCCAACCGACCTTCGCTCACATGACCGTCCCGGGGTTGTGCCGGTGGATTGGTCACTTCCTGTGCGTGTGATTAGCTCGGCTTAGCGCCGCCACACCACCCCCTCAACGCGCAGCCACGATTACACCTGACACAGATCCCAGCGCCACTTAAGGCTGGCTCTGCAAAACCGGCCTGACCTGCCTCAGAATTACAGATGGAACTGAAAAGAGCGGATATACTGTAGGGGTGACTTGCCCCCATGTGTGGCACTGCCTAATGTGGGAATATAGGGGTGAGTTGCCCCCATGTAGCGAACTGCCTAATGAATTGCCCCCATGTGGGGCACTGCCTAATGAATTGTCCCCATGTGGGGAACTGCCTAATGAATTGCCCCCATGTGGGGCACTGCCTTATGAATTGCCCCCATGTGGGCCACTGCCTAATGTGGGACACCTAAGCTAATGTAATACTACAGAAGTCCGGATTACAAAAATGTTCCACATTAGGGAGGTTCACCTTAGTATGCTTTGGGTTATCATGCTGTTATAAAACTGCTTTTGTAAATGCCAAGGGCACATTAGAAATTAGTTTTTAATGTTTTTATGCCTTTTGTGCACCTTGTTCCATGTGTTTAACACATGTCTATGCGGCAGTGTGTTAAGAAAGTAAAGTGTTTTATCAGAGAATGGCTAAATAAATGGAAGCCTCATAGAGAGAGAATGAGTGATGAGACATTATCTTTTCATTAACTCAATACAATTACATTTTTTTGTCTGTCCAGTTCTTTAGGTTTTTTTTAACCACATATCTACCTATCAAAGAGCTGCCTTTGTCAGAGCTGCCTTTTACAAATCGTACTCAAGAGAGTGCACATTAAAGCCTTGCATAACTATTTCCTATTTTAACTGCTGTCGTTCAACTGTGTCAATCCCAAAAAAAAAAAACAAACGTCAAAGACTCTGAAAATAGGAGAGGGTGTGAATGACTCACTGAATCGGTAGTGGAAATGAACCAGAATCTATCTGCCAAGGGACTAAAGTAGAGCATGAGGACATGGCTGCATCGGAGAGCTCGTTAAATGTTCTCTAAACACGGTTGGGTAACATCACTTCTGTTGACAGTTGAAACAAAACAGAAAGCTAGCTCGCCCCGCCCCTTCACTCCCTCCTGTGCAACTGAAAATGTCATGGACGCACATCTCGTCAGTGATTGGCTGGAAAACAGACCAGTATGAAAAATTATAAATTATAAAAAAATAATTTCAATACCTCTAATGTACACACACACCTGCCCTCATGTAGGATGTACACACACACACACACACACACTCACCTGCCCTCATATGTAGGATGTGCACACACACACACCTGGCCTTATATGTAGGATGTGCACACACACCTGCCCTCATATGTAGGATGTGCACACACACCTGCATCTGAAAGCTTCACAAATAATAGGGAGGTAACTGAAGGGTTCCGATCACCTTGTGTTGCTGTACACGCGCACACACACACACACACACACATCTGTTGTGTTCATGGGCAGCATTCTTAGAGTAATTGTGTAGTTCCATGAGAAACATTTTATGTCATTTTAGATAGTGTACAATAGTCCTAATTGTCATAATAAGTGTTTGGTAATTGTGTATGGTATGTCTTTCCACAAACGTTTCTCTGCCTGTACATAGAACTGAACTGATCTTGTAGCCTCTATGATTATACCATCGGAGTTAACTGTGGTCAGATTCAGAATAAAAGCATTGACCAGTGTGAGACGGACTTGTCGGCGGCCATTTTGAAATGTGCCCACCCCGGTGCATGTCTGCCTCCTGTCTTGTTGGGCGGCTGAGGGGTAGACGGCCCTCTGGGGCAGAGAAGAGCTCGTCCACAACGGAGACACGTCTCTAGTCTGGACCGTGCCTTAAAGGCAGGACGACACACACACACACACACACTTTCTGTCTCTCAGACGTCATTACCACTTTCCTTTTGATTTGATTTGAACATGTGACCCTAATCGCCTTTTGTCCCACAAAAAAAGCGCAATGTGAAATTAAAAATGGCTTTTTAATATTTGTACCCTCGTTCGACTGTCTGTCGCTCTCCTCGCTCAACACCTGTCTGTCCTCCTCTAGGGTCTGCATCTGCGGGTATCCACGGCAACAGCTGCGACGGTACAAAGGCATCAACACACGGATGATGGTGACCTCCGAATTCCTGGTGCAGCTCATCACGGGCATCCATTTTGCCCTGTGAGTGACCTTTCACCCTTGACCTCGCTCATCCATTCCCGCTGTCCCCCGCTGTTCTAAGTGCTTACAGAGCTACTGGGTTCCTGTTCCTGTTCCCTATTTGCGCACACAGAAATGAAATGTACTCTCAACTGATCCAGGCTGCTTCAGCTATTCTCATAATCATTAGAGAGGTCAAGGTGTGGCCCAAGCGGCAGCACCATTATATATATCCCCTGGGTGACCCCTGGGTGACTCACTCCCATCTCTCTCTCACGCTCATTTCCTGTCATCTCTTCACTGTACTACCTAAGAAACACTAAAAGCTTAAAATACTGTATATAATATATAATTATAAATATAATATATATTTATAGTTATGTTGTATTTTATAATGATCTGATGTTTCTGGTGGTTGTGGTGTATTTATGTGTGTGTGCAATCTGATGGTTGTGGTGTATTTATGTGTGTGTGTGCAATCTGATGGTTGTGGTGTATTTATGTGTGTGTCTTCTCCTATCCTCTTCCATAGGTATAACGGGGAGTCGGACGTGGGGTCCAAAGCACTGGACGATGTACTGTACCGGGCCCAGCTAGAACTTTATCCTGAAGCATTACTGGTCAGTGTTTTACTGTGTGTGTGTGTGTGTGTGTGCATGCATGCCTATATGTGTCTGTGTCTGTGTGTGTGTGTGTGCATGTGTGCATGCATGCCTATATGTGTGTGTGTGTGTGTGTTTGTGTCTGTGTGTGTGTGTGTGTGTGTGTGTGTGTGTGTGTGTGTGCATGCCTATATGTGTGTGTGTCTGTGTCTGTGTGTGTGTGTGTGTGTGTGTGTGTGCATGCATGCCTATATGTGTCTGTGTCTGTGTGTGTGTGTGTGTGTGTGTGTGTGTGTGTGTGTGTGTATGCATGCATGCATGCATGCCTATATGTGTGTGTGTTTGTGTCTGTGTCTGTGTCTGTGTCTGTGTCTGTGTGTGTGTGTGTGTGTGTGTGTGTGTGTGTGTGTGTGTGTGTGTGTGTGTGTGTGTGTGTGTGTGTGTGTGTGTGTGTGTGTGTGTGTGTGTGTGTGTGTGTGTGTGCTACTACACAGTCGTGATCAGCAGCCGCTGCTGCAGTGCAGTGGAGGCGGTAAGGCCGCTAGCCGTCGCCTCGCCGAACAGCAAAGCCTCAAAGAAACTCTCCCCATCCGCATCGCAGACCAGGAAGTCTTAGTGCAGATGGCTTCATGCCGTCGGGGTTTGAGGTGATAAGGGATCGGATCAGCGGAGGATGGATCCTGTCTTTATCTGGAGGGTCATTGTGCTTCCTGTCAGCGGCTGATAGCGCAGCTGTGTGATTTGAATGGAACTTCAAATGGAGGGCAGGCGTGACTCACTGCTGGGCTTATTTTTTGCTCCGTAATTAAAGTGCCGCTTTTTACGAGTCGAGTCTTCTTCTTCTTCTTCTTCTTCTTCTTCTTCTTCTTCTTCTTCGCGCTCTTATCCTCTTCTGCTCTCTCTCTTTTTTAGCTGTTTTTCTTTCTCTCCTTCTGTACTCTCTTTCGCTCTTTCGCTTTCTTCTCTTCCTTCTTTTTTTTCTATCACTTCGTCACTCATCCCTTGTTGTCGTTTCCCCATCCTTAACTTTGCTGTTTGATTTCCTGTCTTCCTCCGTCACCCCTCTCTCCTCATCACTCTCTTTTCTCTACTCTCCTTTTTTCCTCTCCTCCTTTCGATGTGCTGTTCCATCCCTCCTTTCTCCTGTCCTAATCTTTCCTTTTTCCCTCTCTATCCTCTGCTCCTGTGTGCTGTAAGGGACAAATATCGGCTCACTGTCTTTTTGGCTCCCAGGGGTGATTTAATTGGACGTTTCGGCCACTCAGGATGTCCCTAACGAAGACCAGAGTGGCCGAAACATTGTACAATTCAATCACCTTTGTGAGGGAAAAAACCACAGTGTGGTGATGCTTCCTCTCTCCCTTTGCCCTCTCCCTCCCGTTTGGAAGAAGATGAAGATGGCACCTGTTGAACACACAGATGTGGATGCACTGATGCTTTATGTCTCCACACCTCCCTCATCTCTGTGTGTTGTGTTCTTCCCCCTCTTCCTCTCCTCCTCTTCCTCTCCTTCCTCTCCCCCTCTTCCTCTCCTCCTCTTCCTCTCCTTCCCCTCCTCTTCCTCTCCTCTTCCCCTCCTCTTCCTCTCCTTCTTCCTCCTCTTCCTCTCCTTCCCCTCCTCTTCCTCTCCTCCTTCCTCCTCTTCCTCTCCTTCCCCTCCTCTTCCTCTCCTTCCTCCTCTCCTCTCCTTCCCCTCCTTCCTCCTCTTCCTCTCCTCTTCCTCTCCTTCTTCCTCTCCTTCTTCCTCCTCTTCCTCTCCTTCCCCTCCTCTTCCTCTCCTCTTCCCCTCCTCTTCCTCCTCTTCCCCTCCTCTTCCTCTCCTTCCTCCTCTCCTCTCCTTCCCCTCCTCTTCCTCCTCTTCCTCTCCTCTTCCTCTCCTTCTTCCTCCTCTTCCTCTCCTTCCCCTCCTCTTCCTCCAATCGGAAGTGGCTTTGCTAAACAGTAGTAGCAACGTCTGCAAATCTAAAACCAAATTGCAGTGAGAGGAATATGTATATATACCATATATACTGTACTGTACTGCAGTGAGAGGAATGTGTATGTATATATCCTATATGCTGTACTGCAGTGAGGGGAATGTGTAGATGTATATATCCTATATGCTGTATTGCAGTGAGAGGAATGTGTAGATGTATATATCCTATATGCTGTATTGCAGTGAGAGGAATGTGTAGATGTATATATCCTACATGCTGTACTGCAGTGAGAGGAATGTGTATGTATGTCCTATATGCTGTACTGCAGTGAGGGGAATGTGTAGATGTATATATCCTATATGCTGTACTGCAGTGAGGGGAATGTGTAGATGTATATATCCTATATGCTGTACTGCAGTGAGGGGAATGTGTAGATGTATATATCCTATATGCTGTACTGCAGTGAGGGGAATGTGTAGATGTATATATCCTATATGCTGTACTGCAGTGAGGGGAATGTGTAGATGTATATATCCTATATGCTGTATTGCAGTGAGAGGAATGTGTAGATGTATATATCCTATATGCTGTACTGCAGTGAGGGGAATGTGTAGATGTATATATCCTATATGCTGTACTGCAGTGAGGGGAATGTGTAGATGTATATATCCTATATGCTGTACTGCAGTGAGAGGAATGTGTAGATGTATATATCCTATGTACTGTACTGCAGTGAGAGGAATGAATGAATGAATGTCCTATGTACTGTACTGCAGTGAGGGGAATGTGTAGATGTATGAATGTCCTATATGCTGTACTGCAGTGAGAGGAATGTGTAGATGTATATATCCTATATGCTGTACTGCAGTGAGAGGAATGTGTAGATGTATATGTCCTATATGCTGTATTGCAGTGAGGGGAATGTGTAGATGTATTTATCCTACATATGCTGTATTGCAGTGAGGGGAATGTGTAGATGTATATATCCTATATGCTGTATTGCAGTGAGGGGAATGTGTATGTATGTCCTATATGCTGTATTGCAGTGAGAGGAATGTGTAGATGTATATATCCTATATGCTGTACTGCAGTGAGGGGAATGTGTAGATGTATATATCCTATGTACTGTACTGCAGTGAGGGGAATGTGTAGATGTATATATCCTATATGCTGTACTGCAGTGAGAGGAATGTGTAGATGTATATATCCTATATGCTGTATTGCAGTGAGAGGAATGTGTAGATGTATATATCCTATATGCTGTACTGCAGTGAGGGGAATGTGTAGATGTATATATCCTATATGCTGTACTGCAGTGAGGGGAATGTGTAGATGTATATATCCTACATATGCTGTACTGCAGTGAGGGGAATGTGTAGATGTATATATCCTATATGCTGTACTGCAGTGAGGGGAATGTGTAGATGTATATATCCTATGTACTGTACTGCAGTGAGAGGAATGAATGAATGAATGTCCTATGTACTGTACTGCAGTGAGGGGAATGTGTAGATGTATTTATCCTACATATGCTGTATTGCAGTGAGGGGAATGTGTAGATGTATATATCCTACATATGCTGTACTGCAGTGAGAGGAATGTGTAGATGTATATATCCTATATGCTGTACTGCAGTGAGGGGAATGTGTAGATGTATATATCCTATGTACTGTACTGCAGTGAGAGGAATGAATGAATGAATGTCCTATGTACTGTACTGCAGTGAGGGGAATGTGTAGATGTATATATCCTATATGCTGTACTGCAGTGAGAGGAATGTGTAGATGTATATATCCTATATGCTGTACTGCAGTGAGGGGAATGTGTAGATGTATATGTCCTATGTACTGGACTGTTTTCTCCACACGCCCCTCATCTCCATGTCTTGTGTTCTTCCTCCTCTTCCTCTCCTTCCTCCTCTTCGTCAGGTGGGCCACGCCATCAAGTCGACCATGACGGGCGCCGCGCTCAAGTCCAGCAAGGAGGGCATGCGCAGCATCCAGGTGGAGATCACGCCGACCGCTCCGCGCATCTCCCGCAACGCCGTCACCAGCCTGTCCATCCGCGGGCACCGCTGGAAGAGACACGGTGAGGGTCCGGTGGGGAGGGGGGGTCGGCGGCGCCGCCTGCGTCCTCTCCACAGCGCTCGCACTCGGACCTCCAGAACACGAGGACTCCACCCACCCAACGCGAGGCCCGTTAGCAGTCGGTTTAGGGCTTCCCATCAAAACAACTATTTTAAGAGTAGTTCCCAGAGAGTTGCCGGGCAACCTCTCGACAACTATCGCTCTTGGATCTCCAGAACACGAAGACTCCACACCTCTGCGGTTCATTAGCAGTTTAGAATGTCCCGTCAGAGAAACAACCTTAAAAAAGTAGCTCCCATTTTTGTTTGTTTGTTGGTTAGCCCAGTTGGATTGCACTGGGGGTTAGCCGTGTTTGCAGGACTGTTACCCTTGTGAAAGTGTTTGTTTATATGAGGTGAGATCTTCTCATCAGCATCATCTCAAGTCCACGTTCATTTTTTCACTCTTGTATACTTTCGTTATAATCTCTCAATTCATCCATTCATTCGTTGGGTCAGTCGGAAGTCCTGTCCTGGTCAGGTCAGGTCGTCCGCCTCACTGCTACTCAGCCGAGCAGAAAATGGACGCCCAGCATTCTAGAACCCCCCTGTTTTTGTCCTTGTTTTCTTCTTTGTGTCTCTGAGCGAGAGATCTCATCCATGGCCTATTAACCCCCCCCCCCCCTCCCATCCCTTCCTGTACCAGAAACCAGTAATTGGAGACATAATTACAGTTTTGAGCCTGACCTTTTCAGATGCCTACCCTTTGATTTAATTAATGAAGGCCTAAAAGGAAAGCGCTCATACACATTAAAAGATTTTCTTTTGAAGCACTTTAGACTACGCGGTGACTAACGCTGTCCTTAAAGCAAATTAGAAACGTTTTTGCGCAGACTGCATGGGCATTTGACTAACAACCATATACGTATGGTACACAGTGAATGGCGAACAGTCACTGGATGGTAATTATACTGACCTCAGGCTTTCATGTCGTTCATTCAGACTTTGGTGTCATTTCATAGTTCATTATTACCCAGTGCCATTCTCATCACTCATCTGATTGCCTGTTTTCTGTTTTTATAGTGCTGTATTAATGTTGCCTTCGTACACATGTTTTACATTTATGTTGCCTTTGTACTTATATTTATTATGTTTATGTTGCTTTTGTGTGTTTTCTTAAGTTGAATTATCATGTATAATTTGCCATTGTTGTATATTCATGCATGTGTTTATGTCTTCTGTGTCTTTCTTTGTGTGTGTATGTATGTATGTATATGTATATGTTTGTGTGTGTGTGTGCGTGTCTATGTGCTTGTGTACATGCATGCATGTCTTTCTGTGTGTGTGTGTGTGTGTGTGTGCTTGTGTGTGTATGTATGTATGTATATGTTTGTTTGTATGCGTGTTTGTGTGTGTGCGTGTCTATGTGGTTGTGTACATGCATGCATGTCTTTGTGTGTGTGTGTGTGTGTGTGTGCGTGTGTGTGGTGGGTGCGTGCGTGCATGCATGGTTCGTGCGCTCGTGTGTGTGTGTGTGTGTGTGTGCATGTGTGTGGGTGTATGTCTGTCTCCACTTTCTCCATCCTGCATCCAGAGACTGAGGAGAACAATGTAGATGGCGGGGCGGAGCTGAGTCCATCCGGCCCCATCCCTGAGATCAGCATCACGGGGGTGGGGGGTGAGCGCGTGGCCGGCGCCGGCGGCGGCATGGGGGTGGCCAACGGCGAGGCCCTGCGGAGCCGCTCGGAGGGAGAGGCGCTGGGGGGCACGGCCGAGGTGGGCGTCGACCTGCGGGGTCAGCCCGGGGTCAGGCGGCAGAAGTCTGTGCGGAGGCACCTGGAGGATGGTGGGGGGGGGGGGGACGCCCTCGGGGAGGGTCCACTTCTAAAAGGGCTCCCCCTCCCCTCACCCCCCCCCCCCCCTCCCCTCAGGATGGCACAGCCCAGCCGAGCGCGCACCCTGCCCAGCCCTGCCCGGTCCTCTCCCCTCTGCCTTCCTGCCTACCTGTCTCCGCACAGCCTTCCACCAGCAAGCACTACCCCCAGCCCTCTTCCCTCGGAGAGCCCAGAGGTACAGTGTGAGTGTGGGGAGCGAGCCAGCCCGCCCGCGCGACCAACCAACCAACCAGCAACCTCTTGCGTTTACCTGCGTTACCACGACCTCTTGACCTCTTGCACCCCAGTACTCACTTTCCACAAGGGCAGCGCGGTGGTGCTGACCGGGGCGCACAGCAAAGCACTCCTGGAGTCATCGAGTTACCGAAAAAAAACACAAAAAAAATCAAAACTTTTCTTCCACCACCATCTGCCTTCTTGTTCATTCAGATTTAAATAGTTCTGTAGTTAATTTAATTTAATAGTTAAATAGTTTTAAGTAGTTTAAATAGCTAGGTCATTTTTGTTTTTGCGAACTAATTTTTTAAATCAACAATCAAAGTCAAAAATTAACTTGGCATGTGTTTTTGGCTTTACTTCAGATGTAGCCGATTGCCCAATAGATGTTTCTGTAATTGGGTAAAGCTAAGCTTCTGCATAATTTGGGTCCTGTACGCTCTTGCTAAAGGTTCTTGTCTTTATAGCTGCAGTGCAAAGCTTAAGACGCCATGTTTGGCTAGTCAAGCAGGATTGGCTAATAGACTGAACTTGAAGATCAACACTGCATGACACATTCGTTGTTGCAGAACTCCACATTTGCGTTTACTTTTGCAAACATCTCAGAACCACGCAAAACATGTTTTGCAAACTTGGTAGAGATGACGTTTCCTACAGAACAAGACAATGTCCTGTCATACGGTCAGAGTCCAGGGGTGCCTGTGTGTGTGTCTCAGGGTGCCCTCTCAACTGCATGTCCTTGAGAAAACTTTTCCTGAATATTACGCCACAATTCCTTTCTAACTTGCTCCTCTCTTCTAATGTCATTTCCGCACTTCGTCCCTGTTTCTCGACAAAAGCTTCTTTTTAATTGCTATTTGCCACACATTCGAACTTCACAGCCTGCTAAGCTCTGCGGAGATGTGTGTGTGTGTGTGTGTGTGTGCTGTGTGAGCTCTAACCTCCACTCTTTTCTCTCTTTATCTCTCTTACACATACACACACACACACACACACACACACACACTCAAAAAATACTCATACTCTTACATAACACAAGGTCTCTATTAGAAAGCTCTGCCCTTTCGATTACGTTCTTTTCAGCCTGCTTGAATTGCAGAGTTCTCCACGCTCTCGCCCTCTACCACTAACACTGTGTAACTTCTGGGCTGCCATTTGGAGCAGACTTCTGTGCTGATTAGCTAGAAAGGGCCCACCGGCACCTCTTTGGCTCTTTTGTTGAGGGTAATTGGATGGGCCCCCATTTTGAATGTGTGGCCTCAAAGTCCCGTTAATTCAGGAAATTCCTTGAAGGTCACATCCGACATATCCAAAATATCTGAAAGTACCCTGAGACGAAGACACGCTGAAAAGAACTGCCGGTCAGCCCATAATATGCAGTGCTTAGTAACGTCTCTCAGATTAAGATGCTTCTGGTATTTTGTGCCTGAGATACAGTGCTTTCGATTGGTGTGTGGCTTAAGATATTATGCTTTTGGTCTTGTGGCTGAGATATCATTATACTAATGGCGTCGACATCCTTCCTCTCTCCCTTGGTGTTGTGGAATTCCTGTTGCTGCCTGTAGGGGGAGACAGTGACTTATATGTCCTAAGTTCAGAGCTTTGAGGGGTGTATTAATGCTACCCATCCATCAGAAGACTTGACAAAATTTGGGAAATATTCTTGAAATATTGGGGTCTTTTAACTAAAGCCCCTCATTCAAGCTTTAAAAGACTACAGCAAAAGCAAAAGACTACAATCTTTCAAGAATCTTTCCCAAATCTTGTCAAAGGTGTTAGGAGGGCTTAAGTAATACAGTTCAGCTATTTACATGTAATGCTCAATGTGTGTGAATGTAATATTGCATTTGATAGAAAAATACTAGATATACGATAAGGTCTTGGGAGTATTTTGGGATGTACTTAAGTGAAGTGAAGTATGGAATGAGTATTTGATAAATGTCATAAATGTACACATAAAGCTCCAATGTGTGTATGAACGCAGAATATATATAGAATATAGAATGCAGAGAGAATATAATAGAAACATGCTAGACTCTGTGGGCATTTATTTTTGTTAATTTACACTACACTTCTATTTAAGTGGGTGTAATATTAGTCTATTCTATTAATAGAATTGTAATTCTTAAAGGCAGTAGAAATGTTAGTGTGAGAGCGCCACTTAGACCCTACTTGACTATATGTCCGCCCCCCCACAGACGCAGTGGATCTGGGTTCCCCGGACGAGTTGATGGAGATCGCCGAGGAGGACGAGGGCTTCTACCCGCGCGCGGCGCCCGATGGCGGCAGCAGCCCCCCCACCGTGGTGATCAGCAACAGCTGCGGCGCCAACAGCCCTGTGCCCCCCACCGCCGCCGCGGGCAAACCGACGGGCAAGGGCCAGAGGCGACTCCTGGGGGGCAAGTCCAAAGACAAGGAGAAGGAGAGGGAGAAGGAGAGGGAGAAGGAGGGGTTGGCGGCCCCAGATCCGCGGAAGCTAGGGGGCGCCATGGGCCGCGCCATGAGCGAGAACACGGAGCAGCTGTCACTCAAACGCCTGACCCTCACGTCCAGCCAGTCGGTGCCCAGGTCGACCACGCTGAGCCTCTCGCGCACGGCCAGCGCCGTCTTCTCGCGCTCCTTCGAGCAGGTGAGCAACGCGCTCGCCATCGCCACCGGCGGCCAGGGTCACCACCGCGCCCCGAGCCCCACGCCCGGCTCCAACCACTCCCTCGAGGTCAACCGCTACTCCGCCTGCAGCCTGCAAGAGGACGGGCTGAGCTACACGGTGTCCAGTGGCGACCGCCTCAGCCCTGCCCTCCACCACAAGCAGCCGTCCCCGAGCATCAGCGTCCATCTGGCCCCTGACCTGTGAACTTTGACCTGTGGTGATGTCACACGGGGGACACCCTCTCCCCCCATCTTCTTGGTAACCAATCTCGTCTGTTTTGAGAGACAACTCTGCCTTCTTGGTTGATCCAACATGACACTCCTCCGTCACATTTTCCCCCACCCCAAGTCTGCACTTACACCCCCCCAATCCCCCAAATAAGCCCTTTTCTGGTTATGCAAGAAGAAGAAGAAGAGGCGAGAGGGGAAAGCTGCTCTGTGTGGTGCCCCCTGGTGGCATTCAGCCATACCTGTGGCACCTTAGAGAGAGTTCTCTGTTTTTAATTGTTCATTATTTGTTGATGGGATGTGAATCACTAAAACTGTTTTAAATGAAGATAAAGTATTTTTCAAATTAATTATTTTCTAAAGAGTCCCCACTTCAGTCACGGTAAATGTATTTTTTTTCTTTTATTGGTGTCGCAATTTATTTAAGATCTCTTAATAGAGTCCCCCATCAACTGGTTAGGTATTGTGGCCTGTACTCCGGACTGTTTAAAGTGTGATTTTTTTCTTTTCTTTTTCTAAGTGTCGTTTTGTCTGTGTGTGTGTGTGTGTGTATGTGCATGCATGATTTTGTGTTTGAGTGTACTGTAAGACTATGTTGCCATGGGTGTACTGTACTTGTTCAGGCGGGATATTTTCTAAAATGAACGTTGTTTAGTGACTAACCCAGATAAATTAACTCCGGGTTAGTAGCCACCTTATCGGAGTAAGTAGTTAACTTATCTGGCTTAGTGAGTAAAACCACAAAACCGCAAATCTTGGAAATACCCCCCTTTGTTGGTTGGCTTTGCTGAACAAAAACGCGTCAGCTTTTTATTTTTATTTTTTTTTCTTAAAATAATGCTTTATTTAAGAGAAGCACAGCACAGCATGTTTGATGAAGCAATGGAAAATGGGTCAATCAAAAATTACCCATGATGCACTAGGCTTAAACCTAAGCCAGCACTATGTGTTTACCTAACTTCTGGCCTAGCCCCCAAATCCTCGATATGATTGTGCAGTCATATTTTTACCACTATTGACCGTATCTGTTGGTACAAATCCACCAAAATTACCGAAATGTTTAAAACAAAGGAAAAAAAGCTTTGTTCATGACAGCATTTTGTTTCCAAGATGCCGAAGAAGCAATATCTCTTTATTTTGATCCAGTAAGTAACTGTGATAGCTCTCCGCTGTGCTCCGACTGGTATACTTGCAGAATGAGACAGTGAGGAGAGCGGGTGTTGTACGATGACTTTTTTTAATGTATGCTGTACAAACTGTGGTATTAGGAACGAGGGAGAGGAAGGTTCCATTGCAGTATTAATGTTTTTTGTTTTTTTTTTAAATGTAAAAAAAAATCAAAGCACATGTTTTATTTTCCTCCAAGAACAACTTCAGACCAGCGTGACAGGGGATGCAGTGGAGTGACAGCCAAGTATCTCACCCCTCGCAAAGCTCTCTCCAGTTCTCCTTTCTGCAAATTGTATTGGTTCGCCCATCTTTACGTGATTTTTGATCGTATCATGTTACTGTCTTCTTATGATTGGGCTGTCTGTGCGTGTGTTTGTTTATATGATTGCGATTATTTAATGGGTAGATTGGACGAATCACTGTGGTACTGTATGATCTTCACGAAATGGGAAAATAAATTGCTTCATTTGATTATTGGTTAGCTTCGTCTCCATAAAGTATGTATTTGGTAAAGTACAGGGGTGTTTTTTTTTTTTTTTTTTTAATTCACAATGTGGAAATGTAACAATCATGGCTCCAAATTTTTGTGTACAGAAATGTGGAAAAATGCTCTTGTGAATTGTACATATTATTGTACTAAAGTTTTTTTTGTTTTGTTCTTTTTGCCTTTTGTCTGAAAGTAACTCAATGATGGAGCTTCTCAGATAATAAAATGTTTATATTTCTCTCTGGGTCCATGTCCTTGTTTCATTGATAATAAAATGTTTATATTTATCTCTGGGTCCTTGCCCTCGTTTCATTGTAAAGGTAGACTGTGGTTTGCCGGGCTTTCTTAGTGTAAGTATACCCAGCCCTTCCATGCTTATAAAGCAGTGTGCTGATTGGCTAGATTTGATCTCATAATTAAGATGAACTGCCATTTTAGTATTAACTAAGAAGTATATTTTAACCTAGCTCTCTCTCTTTCTCTCTCTGTCACACACACACACACACATCATTTATTGTTATTCTGGTGCCTCCAAGTCCTCATTTATTCACAAGATACCTTGAATAATTTACAAGGTAGACATTCACACTGCACTCACCTGCCTGGCCTAGACCACACTGCACTCACCTGCCTGGTCTAGAGCATTTGAGCTCTGACTCTTGATGTGGTTGATTGACACATACTTTTAATTTCTCAGCACAGGCATTTGAGTGGACACATACAATGACAATAGCCTTCACATTTTGGGTATTGTTAGAAATGTAGACATTGATAACTGAAAATAATTGGAACCGCTTTATATATATATATATATATATATATATATATATATATATATATATATATAGTGGAGCACTGTCGCTGTGAAGGCTGTTACATTATTGGATGTAATTAAGTATAACCATAATCTAAAGCAATGCAATGGATTGTAATCTTACAGTCATGGTGGTGTTGTGCACGAGCAGTGTACTCTCACTAGGTGGCGCCAGACTGTTTCCCAACCATAGTCTACAGTCTATGTTCCCAACAGATCGGATTCGACAGGGTCGTAAAATAATGCACGGCTCCATTTAC
Source organism: Alosa sapidissima (assembly GCF_018492685.1). Lineage (NCBI taxonomy): Eukaryota > Metazoa > Chordata > Actinopteri > Clupeiformes > Clupeidae > Alosa > Alosa sapidissima. Next base: position 6,139,939 of record NC_055977.1, on the reverse strand, counting down.
GGCCATGCATTGCAACCACACAGAGAACCGTAGACGGGCTCTGAACCACATCAAAAGATGGTAGATAGGCCCTGCCCAAATCATGAGAGGCAAATTTGTACTAATCGTTGATAGGTAGAGTAACCAATCAGTCGTTCACCAACTTTAGTTTATTTATTTCATGGTGCATACCTGCCGTCATTAAATAAATATATCATTCAATAAATGATTAAGCATATCGAAATTATTTACAGATTCAAATGAGTTAAGTTTGTTTTTTTAAGTTTTAATTAATCATTTAATATTACAAATAATAATTTTATGTTTTATTTAATATTTTTTTATTTTCATTGTGAAGCCAAAGATTTTCATTTATAGCGTCTTTAAACACATGACGTTTATCATACTATGATACTATGATATGCTTCATGGTTCATCTGATTTAAGACCCACAAACTCTCACTGAGCTGAGGATGCTTTCTTTAAAATGTATTTTAGGCTACCACTGCAGTCTGGTGGAGTCACTTCAATATCCATAATAGGATCCAAACATTAAAAAAAATACAGTAAACAAATAAGCATACAAAAAAATGCATTCTACACACATACACACAAAAAAGACCTAAAATGTTGAATCATTATATGTATTTAGCCAGTGTAGGTTAAATTAAGAGCCTGTACCGTCTTTCAGCAACACTAACAAACACTCATACCCTGCCCCACACACTTCTTCTTCAGCTAGCTCCATCCTCTAGATTCCACACACACACACACACACACACACACACTTCACCCCATACTCAGCTCAGCAGGTCTGGCCTGAGAACCCATTCTAGATAGGAAAACATCAAACACACTGAATATCCACCTTATTCGTGAGCCAACAATGGTCGTCACCAGGACATTCCAGTTTTCCAAAATTCATTGTTCTGTTCCCCGGTTGAAGCTGCGTTGTACTGATTTGAAGTGGTTTCATTTGAAGGCAGTCTGTCTTAACCCCCCCCCCCCCTTACTCCTCCCCTCTGTCTCTCCAGGCCTTGAAGCCGAGGTAGGCGCTGCCACCGTAGCTCAGAGACACGAGGAAGGCGAAGAACTGCACAGAGACAACACCCACACATAGCAGGGGAGAAAGGGAAGTGGTGCATTAATTTTTGACATGATTGCAACAAAAAGGTAAATACATACATTTGCTGTTTCTTCTTCTTAAATTAAGACATAAAAGCAAAATTTATCTGCCAGTGAGTGGAGTAAGTAATTTTATCTTAATTTAACCCATTCGCGCTGGATGCTGCATGACGCAACATTCTATCTCCCGCCGGATGCTGCATAGCGCAACATTGACTCTCCCGCTGGTTGCTGCGTAGCGCAGCATGCTTTTATTTCATGTTTCTAGGTGCTACAGAAGCTTAGATATAACATTTTGGTAGACATTGACAATTTTTAGTATGTTTTCAGAAAACCCTCAGGAAATAAGGTTATTTAGTCTAGAATGCCATAGGATTCTATAGGCGTTTTTAGCAGGCATTTTAGGAGTAAATGGGTTAAGATAAGATTGAAGATTTAAGACAATTTAAGGTAAATTTACTTACTCCACTGGCAGATACATTTACTTTTTTATGTCTTAATTTAAGAAGATTTTGACTTATTTTAAGTTAAATAATCTTACAAGTATCTTTATACTAAATAAAGTATCTTTATACTAAAAACAGTACTAACTAGATTTTTCATCTTAATAAAAGATTATAACACTTGGTAAGATCATTTTTTGCAGTGTATAAATTTCGGACGGAGTTGTTATTTTGGTTAGCGTCTTGTCAAGCTCACCGTGGATGCGGCCCAGCTGTTGTAGTTGTGGTGCCCTTTCACCCCATGATCCACCAGCGTTGCCTCGACAACCGCTGCCACAAGGTAGAGTAACGTGGCACTGGTGTTGAAAATCAGCACCTGGGAAACGCAGCAAGAGTCATCCAGAGCCATTTATGGTGAAAGCAAGTTCTTGGCAAACTGCCACTCACTACAAGTTCTTCTAAAACAAGACACTAAAACAAATTCTCCCTTCCGCATACAGTACATACAGACAGAACAGATTTAAAATATCTTCCAATTTCATCGCTAGGAGACCAAGTCTGTGAGCATTACTGCAAGAACATTATGATGTCAGAAAAGTCACACTTTAGTTATACCATACATAGAAAGACTCACATGTCACTCACTGGTCCAGAAAAGAAGCAACTCTTGCATCAAAGAATTTATAACCACATGCTCTCATTGATTGTATGATTGCCCTATTTGTGGTATGCAGGCATTGTACAACAGGGGCCCCATATCCAGTATTCACAGAATCATCACATATCCAGTTCATAACAACAATTAAATTAGATACCTACAAATGAAACAGAGGGCACTTGTTTGATTGAGCAGGTCTTGCATAGAAGCCATAATAAGGCCATATCTGTGTATTATTTGAAATTTTAGGCTATGGTATGTTTATTTTTTCTTCACACAGGATGTTAGTGTGCCGTGGGACATTTTAAGTGTCAAAAGTGTGCCGTGGCACAAAAAAGGTTGAAAAACACTGCTCTAAGCGAAGCTGGGCAACGTCACTTCTGTTGACTTTCAAACAAAACAGAGAGCTAGCTCGCTACTTCCTCCCCCTCCCTCCCGTGCTGCTCCCGTGCAATTGAAACTCTTCTAAACATGCATCTCTTCTGTGATTTGCTGGAACAGTTTGTTATGTTTTTATGGGCTAGGTTTGCCCAGGTTGTTTTTGTTGCCAGGACATATTCAGGACACAGATAGCTAGTGGTTGGTTAGGTGATGTTGGCAGTATGTGACATAAAATGTTTTAGCCTAAAAAACGCGTGGCATCGCTTAAAGCACCTTTAATAATTTACTATATGTTTGGCTACAGTTCGTCATGTGACACACACACGTGAGGCTGTGATGGCGTTGCTAGGCACCGCTGCGTGTACGCACCACCGTGCTCCAGGGCACCTGCGGGATTCTGGAGTGGGCCTGGGTGAGGAAGAGGATGAGGAGGAAGAGAGTGAGTACCCAGTAGAACACGGCCACGAACATCACCCAGCCGAAGGGCGACATGCGGAAGTAGTCGGTGCCGGCGATCAGTCCACACACCAGCAGACCAAGCACCTGTAAAGGACACACCGATTTTTATTACACAGGTGTGTGTGTGTGTGTGTGTGTGTGTGTGTGTGTGTGTGTGTGTGTGTGTGTGTATTGGCGATCAGTCCACACACCAGAAGGCCAAGCACCTGTGAAGGACACACCAACAGAGATAGGACCTGTGTAGGACATCAGTCTCACACCGATGCATGTGTGTGTGTGTCTGTATGTGTGTGTGTTTACAATTAGTCTGGACTCCAGATTCCAGTCTGAGTGACTATCAGCAACAGGCTTTGTATAAAATTAGTTAAACAGCTGGGTTGATGCGCATTTGACTTATTTGGGGGGAAACAAAAAATGGCCGCAAAAGGTATCAGCACAATCTTTTAGTGCAGGCCCCTCGGCAGACACATGGGGCCCGTAGCCTCGGCCCTAGACCACATAGGCTATATAAACATGTGGTAGTTGTTAAACCAGGTGAATAAAATATAACAGTATGGGTATACAACTCAAATCCAATACAATAATAGTTATTTACAGAATCATATATGTTCTGTTGGCTATCTATCTGTCTATCTCTCTATCTATCTCTCTATCTATCTATCTATCTATCTATCTATCTATCTATCAGGAGCCATAGTCAATGAAAAATACATAATAAGAATTTTAGTGTGTCACATTGTTTTGATATCGATAATTTTGAATTTCTTGATTTGATTTGGGAGCCCACCACCACACCATTGAAGATCATAGACATTACACAACATAGACTCCCCCCAACACACTCAGTGAAAAGGTGGCTTCATATCCTATGTTTGTATTTCATACATTAAAAAAATAAAAAAATAATCTAAATTAAAAAAATTACGAAAATCCAACCTTTAAAGACACCAATTTTCTTTGTGAATGAATAATGTATCGTAAATAAATAAATGTTCTTTCTTAAAATACAGGGGGTCATAAGTATACATACCCCTATGTTAAATTCCTATAGAGGCAGGCAGATTTTTTTTAAGGCCATGTTATTTCATGGGTCCAACATGCTATGCATCCTGATAAAGTTCCCTTGGCCTTTGGAATTAAAATAGCCCCACATCATCACATACCCTTCACCATACCTAGAGATTGACATGGTTTTATTTTAGTTAGCCCAATAACAGGTTTGATTTACATTGAGAGATGATCTTATGGAAAGTACCCATTGCCAATCGTGAAAAATGGTGAAGGGTATGTGATGATGTGGGGCTATTTTAATAGGAAGAACATTTATTTACGATACATTATTCATTAACATAGAAAATTGGTGTCCTTAAAGGTTAGATTTTTCCTAATTTTTTAACTTTTTTACTTCAGCTTAGCTACTGTTCTAAGCTGATAAAAACTACCTTTAACAACAGAGCTGACTTGTTTATCAAAATTACGAGAGCTATTGAAAAGTACACCTAGGTTTCTGACCTCACTCTTGACTTGACGACCAAGGGCCCAGGACATTTCTCAGGTGTTTTGTAGGGGTGGGGGATCCAGCCGTGACCTACTGGTTAGGGCTTCGGGCTTGTAACCGCAGGTTGCCAGTTCGATCCTCGACCAGTAGGAAAAATGTGGGCGGGGGAAGTGGTTGAGCACTGCTCTCCCATGTCCACATCCACGGCTGAAGTGCCCTTGAGCAAGGCACCTAACCCCTCACTGCTCCCTGAGCGCCGCTGTAGCAAGGCAGCTCACTGCTCCGGGTTAGTGTGTGCTTCACCTCACTGTGTGTTTATTTTCTGCTTCAGCTTCACTGTGTGCTTAAGGTGTCTCAGACAGCTCAGAGGTATTCCTAAGACAGAGGAGTGAAATGCTGGAGGATGCTGGTGGGACTGTGAGTTGTAACAGAAGTGCAACCCTGGGATGTGATATTGGATCTGATATGGTCAATTTTGCAGATAAAATAATCAGAAAAGTCCTCACAAGTTAAGGTAAAAACAATTTAAGTAAAACAATGCCGAGACTTCGGTCACTCTGTGTGTTTACCTGTCACCAATGAGTGGCAGGGCAGGGCAGGGTGACAAGAACGCTGCTCCACCATCTGCATGCACATTCATTTTGGTGATGGCAAATTAGCGGTAGACGCCAAGGTTGCGGTCTCGCGGAATTAGAGCTAAGATATTTGTCGCAGTATAGGTCTACGTATTTCATTTATATGAAATGACATGATAAATTGTTTAAAATTTTGAATGTTAAACTAAACTAATTACAGGTCAGAGAACTTGAGCACACCTTGGGTCAATCTATGCACAATTACTTATTTTTTTTTAGGGGTGATGAGATTAAATTGAGGGGTACTTGAGCACCCCTAAAAATAGCCTAAACTCGCCTATGACCCAGAATGAATGAATGAATGAATGAATGAATGAAGAGTGAATGTCACACATAAAATGTAATAGTAGCCTAATAGCAATGATGTTTTTTTTTCTTTCTTCTGACTTTAGTCATGTGTCTTCTGTTGTTATACCACACGGATTTGCCCCGTACAGAGGTTGTGTTTTGATCTAGATATGTAGGACATGGCGTTATAAGGTAAATATTTTGGTTCCGGAAATTTTGCGGGGGAGACAGGGGTTGGTTATCACACAGGTTGGTTGTCACACTCATCAGATCTTCTCTTCTAGTTTTGTACACAGTGGCTTTGTAACAAAACCATTCTTACCATTAAAATGTATGAAGGGAAATCTATGATTCAGATACATATTTTCTTAGCCACAGTACAACATGTGGTTGTTATTCTTAACTTTAACAAAAAATCTCAGTTGCGGTTGCTTGTCACACTGTCTTCGAAGTTGGTTGTCACATGTAATATTATATTACAATGTAAAATAAAGGGAGTAGGCCTACAGTAGGCTTATCATTTAGGAAATGCTTTTATGCAAAGAAATACGGATTCAAACACAGGCCCAGTATTTCTCAGGCATCAGTGGTACTGCTGCTCCTTCACACAGCCAGATTGATATTTCAAGAATATTTACATAGGTTTTACTTTCATTAATTTACATATTATTATATCAATATTATGTTACACGAGGATGAACTGCACTTGGATTTTTCCTGTGGATGTTGTCTCTGGATATGCAATGCTAGTTGCTGCATTTCAGTGAAATTAAACCATTTAAATGTATTTTTAAGAATGCCTCAATTTTGTTTTATTTCCCCCCATTAAAATAACATATTGACAACCAACCCTATAGTATGTGACAACCAACCCCCTGATGGGGTTGCACTTTAGACTTCCATTACACACTGAAAGGGAATCTATTAAGGATAGCGTTTTTTAAGGATTCAAATGAAAGTAAAAAAAAATAGACAACCAACCCCAGTCTCCCCTACCGATGTGCTCCCATAATGGAGTTTAGATAGTCCAGGTGATAATGATAATTGACGTGTGTGAAGCCTATAGGCCTATGCTCGAATATGCCCATAAACACATCAATAAATCAATAAATATACCATTATGTATATCTCCGGAAACAGAACCTTCTCGACCAGTGTGATAAAATCAATTTATATAAATGTTATTTTCCCCCAGAGTTCTAGAACCACACCTGTTCCCTTGACGACCTGCACCTGCACTGCCTCTGGTAGCTCTGACCCCGACACCTGATTCTGATATGTGCAGGTGCACTTCTATTCTAATATGTGCACTTCTATTCTAATATGTGCACTTCTATTCTAATATGTGCAGGTGCACTTCTATTCTAATATGTGCACTTCTATTCTAATATGTGCACTTCTATTCTAATATGTGCAGGTGCACTTCTATTCTAATATGTGCACTTCTATTCTAATATGTGCACTTCTATTCTAATATGTGCTGGTGCACTTCTATTCTAATATGTGCACTTCTATTCTAATATGTGCAGGTGCACTTCTATTCTGATATGTGCACTTCTATTCTAATATGTGCAGGTGCACTTCTATTCTAATATGTGCACTTCTATTCTAATATGTGCAGGTGTACTTCTATTCTAATATGTGCAGGTGCACTTCTATTCTAATATGTGCACTTCTATTCTAATATGTGCAGGTGCACTTCTATTCTAATATGTGCAGGTGCACTTCTATTCTAATATGTGCAGGTGCACTTCTATTCTAATATGTGCACTTCTATTCTAATATGTGCACTTCTATTCTAATATGTGCAGGTGCACTTCTATTCTAATATGTGCACTTCTATTCTAATATGTGCTGGTGTACTTCTATTCTAATATGTGCTGGTGTACTTCTATTCTAATATGTGCACTTCTATTCTAATATGTGCACTTCTATTCTAATATGTGCAGGTGCACTTCTATTCTAATATGTGCTGGTGTACTTCTATTCTAATATGTGCACTTCTATTCTAATATGTGCAGGTGCACTTCTATTCTAATATGTGCTGGTGCACTTCTATTCTAATATGTGCAGGTGTACTTCTATTCTAATATGTGCAGGTGCACTTCTATTCTAATATGTGCACTTCTATTCTAATATGTGCAGGTGCACTTCTATTCTAATATGTGCAGGTGCACTTCTATTCTAATATGTGCAGGTGCACTTCTATTCTAATATGTGCACTTCTATTCTAATATGTGCACTTCTATTCTAATATGTGCAGGTGCACTTCTATTCTAATATGTGCACTTCTATTCTAATATGTGCTGGTGTACTTCTATTCTAATATGTGCTGGTGTACTTCTATTCTAATATGTGCACTTCTATTCTAATATGTGCAGGTGCACTTCTATTCTAATATGTGCAGGTGCACTTCTATTCTAATATGTGCAGGTGCACTTCTATTCTAATATGTGCTGGTGTACTTCTATTCTAATATGTGCACTTCTATTCTAATATGTGCAGGTGCACTTCTATTCTAATATGTGCTGGTGTACTTCTATTCTAATATGTGCACTTCTATTCTAATATGTGCAGGTGCACTTCTATTCTAATATGTGCAGGTGTACTTCTATTATAATATGTGCTGGTGTACTTCTATTCTAATATGTGCACTTCTATTCTAATATGTGCAGGTGCACTTCTATTCTAATATGTGCAGGTGTACTTCTATTATAATATGTGCTGGTGTACTTCTATTCTGATATGTGCACTTCTATTCTAATATGTGCAGGTGCACTTCTATTCTAATATGTGCACTTCTATTCTAATATGTGCACTTCTATTCTAATATGTGCACTTCTATTCTGATATGTGCACTTCTATTCTAATATGTGCACTTCTATTCTGATATGTGCAGGTGCACTTCTATTCTAATATGTGCAGGTGTACTTCTATTCTAATATGTGCACTTCTATTCTAATATGTGCACTTCTATTCTAATATGTGCACTTCTATTCTAATATGTGCACTTCTATTCTAATATGTGCACTTCTATTCTAATATGTGCAGGTGCACTTCTATTCTAATATGTGCACTTCTATTCTAATATGTGCACTTCTATTGTAATATGTGCACTTCTATTGTAATATGTGCAGGTGCACCTTGATGAAAAAGTTAGGAGCACCAGTGCAACGAGTTCATCTGGAGCCCTGCTCTGTACTTCTATGCATGTGCGTAGTTGTGTGTGTGTGCACGCAAGTGTGTGTGTGTGTGTGTGTGTGTGTGTGTGTGTGTGTGTGTGTTTGAGTATGCCGTGATAACTGTACAAGGAAACAGTTATCATCTTCGGTACATGTAGCTTTGAGCCCCAGGGGGTGTTCAGTGTCTCTCCCCTCTCCATTGAGCACTGTGATAACACCATGGAGAAGGAAGCATGCAGCTGGCTTTGAATGGCCATTTGAGTAAGTCCCACCTAACACATGCAAATGCATTGGGAGAATTTGAGTCTGTCATATCGGCTATTATATTGGCCCCCAACATGCTGTTTAGCAGATAGAATGTGTGTCTTATGACTTGCTGTCCTCTAATGAATAGACCAGAACTCTCTGAGCTCAGTGGTGTGTCTCCATGGGCTCTGTGATAAAGTTGAGTTAGAGTCACAGAGACTTATTTTTTTTGAAATCTCTGATTATGAGTGAATGGTTCACACATTAAATGAAAATATTAACCTGCCCTTTTCAACACATCCTCATGTCATCTTAAACCTGTATCAGTTTCCTTGACTGAGTTAGGTCTGTCTTTTTTCCCCATTCTGTGACATTCATATTTGCTGATTAAAAGTAATTGATTGTTTTGTACAGTAGCCTACTGCAGCTAATCTGTAATGGCTGACAGTTGACGTGAAATGTGACAGGTTACCTAGTCCATAATTCTACTTTCTTGAGCACAAGCATTAGCCAACAGTCGATTACCCATTCCAAACACATGGATATCTGAATAATGTTATCATAGGCTACTGGGAACAAAACAAACTATACACAATATGACAATATGTCCTATGGAGGCATAATCAATGATCTGATGTGGTCTGATGGGCAACTAATTTGTAGGAATAGCTGAGCTTTAGGCCTATGGACATGCTATTCACAAAACCAGGCAGCAAACAACAACGATATCAAAATACCATTACATTTTAGCTAACAAACCGTGTGCAATATTGTTTAACCTCTTTGAAGTCGTGATACAGAGTAAATGCATTTCATTAACTACACCCATGTTACATCCTAGCAACCAGCCACTCCAGCTGGCCTAATGGCGCTTGATGACAAAGGGCCATTCTCTCACCGAAATTCCAGAGCTCACTCAAACCGAAGATAAGAGGCACCACTAGGGTCTGTGTGGAGGTGTATGGTTGCAAAGAGTTTCTCTATTCCTTTCAACAGTGAATATATTGCATTTTGAATGTTAAAACGTAATTAATTTAATAGTTATAGCCTACCACTTTGCCCATGTCATATTAGAGATTAGGGAAGTGAACTGGCAAATAATCCAAGCAAACAATGAGAAAAAGTAGTTAATCCATAAATATACCATTCACAGTTTGTCGGAGGAAAATGAGGTTTGGCGCATAATAGCGAATGGCCAGTAAGGATGAGTAAAAAGTTACGTTTACGTTAAGTTGGCTACCCACCACCTCTGCGCAAGCCAGCAGTCCCGCTGCGCTCTTGATAAACTGTTTGTCGCAAGGGATGCTTGACACGGTGGATATATGGTCGAACTCCAGGTAGGGGTTGCTGCTCGTGTTGATCACGGCTCGGGAGACCCCACTCTCCTCCATTTCAGAACAGCTCCGGATTCCTGCTTGGAACAACCTAGGCTACGTTACGACAGGGCTATATTCCAAACTAGTCAGAAACAGTGAGAACTTGAACTTCCTCTGAGATTGACGCGACGAATTACACTACAGAAACACGCCACCATCGTGGTTTACTAACAACGCCGTCTTCGCATGAAGAAGAGAAACATTCTGAAAAATAATTCAGACGCGCATCAGTCCTCCACCAAACGTCCACTCGTATCTGCTATTGAACAAGTGCGCGCGCGCGCACGCCGACACGCTCTGTCTCTGTCTCTATCTCTCTCTCTCTGGATGATAATGAAAACAAAAAAAATAACAATGCAAAGCAGTTGTGTAGCCTATAATTGGTCATTGGTATTTCATTTTACAATTGAGAATTTAAAATGGGACAATCAGATAATGAAAATATTATTTGCCTTTGGAAAATACGGGCAAAGACATTGGATATGTTAAAACAAAAAAACTTAATACGTAAAATTATTGTAAAACTAATTCTAAATGACCATGCAGTAAATAGTATTGAAATTGATGGCCATGCTAACTGTAAAAGGTAATGCAAGTCATTGATGGAATGATGTCACTGAAGTCATGTTTCCAGAATGTGTCACTTTATTGTCTAAATACATATTTTTCAAGACTGTTGAAACAGTCTAATTCTGATCATTCTAATAGTTTTATTAGTGTTCACCACACCATTCAAAGGGATTCATCAGACAGATCAAACAGGCAAATGCCTGCCTCACTTTCCTTGTGACATCGTCCAGGCCTTCCAGCAGGACTTCCACGTGTTCCTTCAAAGCCTGGAGTTCTGATGGCTGATGATCTCTGTATTAGAGAGTCAATCTATATTCAAATGATATTCAAATTATGTAAGGAAATACTTGGTTTGGGTTAGGGTCAGACGATTTTCAGATTTCAAATTGGACTGTGACATTCGTAAGGGTGGGAACAGCTGATCTAAACAATAACTCAATCTGGATCTTCTTGTTTGCATTGCCTGAAGGCCGACATCTCCACAGCATGGATCTTCCTACCACTTTGCCTCCAGTAAAAGGCTCTTGTTGAGAAACATGCAGAGGAAGGGGACACAAGGTAGTATCTGGCACAAATGAAAATGACTTTTTATGACATTATTGGTTACACTTTACTTGACAGTATCGACATAAGAGTGTCATGACACTGTCATGAACGTGTCATAAACAAGTCATAAACGTTTATGATATAACGCTTCTGTTATTAAGTGTCATTCGGTTTTTGTCATAACAAGTTATGGGTTAGGGTTAGGTTTAGGATTAAGGTTAGAGGTTAGGGTTAGGGTTCATGTGTCATGACAGTGTCATGTCACTCTTATGTAATCAGTCAAGTGTTACCAAATAATTTAATGAATTTAAATGTTTTTCCTATTTCCTATTCCTATTCCTATTTCAGAAGAATTCCTATTTCACCTAACTTGGTCATTACAAGTGACTAGATGACTTTCCAAAACACACTAATGCTGTGGGTAGACCAATAACACATTTTCAAGAGTGCTTAACTGCACTCTGAAAGCCAGAGAGAACCTTACTTAGCACCACCAATAATGGTGATGCATGGCCGCCATTATGTGCCAAAAGGCACATCATCTTGTGGTGGAAGATTAATGTGCTTTTTACATTGGGGAGTGATTAGGGGACCAGATTGAGTCAGCCAAATTGGGAATTTAGCCAGGAGTTCAGGGAACCTAATCTAATCTTTAATGATCGCAGTGAGTTTTGTTTGACATTGCATTCAAAGGACTGCAGTCCAGCTGCTGGAAGCTCCACTATCATCGCTCCCAGTAGCAACGTTATGTTCCAAGGAAGGAGATCTCCCATTGAAGCACTACCCAAGCCCACACCTGCATAGTCCCAGTTATTTAGTCTAGACTGAGTGTGTCTTGGCATAGCTGCTGACTACAGATCTACACTGTCTGCAACTCTTTGATCTACTCACAGGATTAGGGTGTTTTGGATAGTCCTCTACTTGATGGTGTGATAGATAGATAGATAGATAGATAGATAGATAGATAGATAGATAGATAGAATTTCAGTAAGGATTAATATCTGATCCCTTTAGACATATGTAGGCCAGGGCTGTGGCATTCTAGAAATGCACTGTGGGAAATATTATATTAGTTAGCTGAATTGTAACATTAGTTAGGACAACTTCAATACACATGTTGTGTTTACAAACATACAGTATACTTGTTGTATACATGTTGTGTTTATAAACATATAAACAGTATACTTTACTTGTAATGACCAAGTTTGGTGAAATAGGAATTCTCAGTAGTGTAAGTGCACTGCACTAAGCATTTGTATGCCTAATTTGCAATTCCTATTCCAGATTAGTCATTTCTAGGGCAATCGGTTTGCATGCTTTTTAAAAGTAAGGTTAACTACCAGGTTAAGTAAGGTTAACAAACTAACTTTACAGTATAGCACAAACTTCAGCAACTCAAGTATCGTGAACTTGACTGGCCTGCACAGAGTCCTGACCTCAGCTCAATAGAACACCTTTGAGAGGAATTAGACCAGAGACTAAGAGCCTGTCTCCTCGTCCAACATCAGTGTGTGACCTCACAACGCGCTTCTGGAAGAATAGTCAAAAATTCCCATAAACGCACTCCTACACCTTGTGGAAAGCCTTCCCAGAAGAGTAGAAGCTGCTATAGCTGCAAAGGGTGGACCGATGTCATATTAAACCCTATGGATTAAGAATGGGATGTCAAGTTCATATGCGGGTCATGGCAAGTCAAGTCAGAAATATCCGACTTTTCAGTTGTCGAGAAACAGCAATATTGATTAAGCTAAATTTCTGCAATGGCAAAAAAGTAATGACCTGTTGGCAAAAAAGTAATGACCAGCTACCTGGTGGCCCAAGGTTCTGTTCGCTGCAGTAAACCGGATTGGTCTTGTCCTGTATGGGCTTGAAAGAGAAGCTCCTGCCTGATCTGCAAGCTCCTGGCAGGAGTACCTGGATTGGAAGGCCCCACCACGAAATGAGATGCAGGGTTTTGCTAAGTCGCTTGTGAATATTATCTGAAATATTTAAGAAATAGTTAAGCATAAAAAATGCAGAGTAGGCCTAACCCAGGTAAAAAAAGTCACTGTTCCGCATCCACCAAACAAGCTGGCCTGGATCCGCATAACACAGTCTTACCAGAATAAATTGTACCAATATCCTGTTGAATAATTTGGCTTAGCTTTAAGTTATGGAAATTATGATGGTCTTCAGATATTACGAAACTGTATATGAGTGTAACATAGGGCTTAGGTGCTTCAGTGTTGAAATCACAGTTCGGTTAATATTCTGTACAGTAAGCCTGTAGATAGGCTACTAGCCTAACTTTCACTGACAATTTTGCTGGTGGTCAACATATAGGCCTATAAGCAGGATTAGTACACTGCTCAAAAAAATTAAGGGAATACTTCCTCTCCCACATGACATATTGAATACATGACTTCATAATCAAAGTTTTTTTCCTTTTTTTTTTTTTACCAATTTCACAAACTATTGTTGACATTACCCTCTGTTCACAGATGGGGAAAAGATGTAAGACAATATAATGAATAATGAATGTTATGAATGAACTGAATTCAGCATATAAGCGTTCAAGCATTTGACCTAAAAGTATTAAGATATAACCTCTTTGTCATTACAATGCCTTTTCCCCCCTCTCAGTAACGGTAATGGATTTGTTTCCATCTTACACACACACCAGCAATTACCTTGGTGAACAGTGCCACTGCACACTATTGCACACTGATTGTAACTTGATTTAGCTGTATAACAGTTCAATTGATTTCTTTCAGGTTCGGTTTCTTCTAGCCAGAGACCACTCAATAACCCACACAGTGACTATTAAAATCCCCCCCACCCCACTCAGACAGGCAGACAAATGCATGTCATCCCAATGTGTTTTCCTTCATCGGTACCGTAGTTTTGCATTACAAAGCAGCAGCTGTGTAGCCTAGAAATCTAGATGCGCCCCTAGCGGCAGCAAATTACATTTGCTGCAAGGGCTAGTCTAGCAACTCTCCGTTGGCCTGTGAGCTCCAGAAATCGAAACTTAATCAGGCATTGAAATCGTGTATAGAGTCGTTTGGTGGGCTTAACATAATGATTGATGGCAGAGTTGCAGCGGTTTGGCTTGAATTCCCTGCTACTTGAAAACAAATATCCTATTGCGTCCTATTGCGTGCAGAGGGAATTTGAAATACAACTGATTATCCCGCCCCTCGGACTGAGCACTGCGAACGGTGAGTGCCCAGACCCTACATTTTCATGTGGGTCTGGCTCGCCAGGCTAGCAGCTGTGTGCTCTTGTGAGAAGTCTGTGCTGAAAGGCAAAACCAGTACAACACCCCCCCTAACCCCCTCTCTCTCTCTCTCTCACTCACTCACACACACACACACACAGAGATGCACACACACACAGACGCACACACAATGAGTGCTGTTGGCCTTTCATGTGCCTGTCCTGGCTTTATGAGGCTGAACTCTGCTCTCTTATCTGTCCCTCCCATCTCATCCCACGCCTGTCCTCCTGAGCTCGCGTCATTTACTGCAGCTGTAAACATCACAGCGACTCTGACAGACCTACAGTCGCTGCCGCAAATCCCCTGATGCTCTAGGCCTTGGTGGCCGCAGCAGTCAATCAGTGTCTTGATGGTCTCATGTGCAGCAGTAGGTATATCTTGCAGTAGGTATAGTATATCTTGCAGTAGGTATAGTATATATTGCAGTTGGTATAGTATATCTTGCAGTAGGTATAGTATATGGAGCAGTAGGTATAGTATGCTGCAGTAGGTATAGTATATGCAGCAGTAGGTATAGTATATGCAGCAGTAGGTATAGTATGCTGCAGTAGGTATAGTATATGCTGCAGTAGATATAGTATGCTGCAGTAGGTATAGTATGTTGCAGTAGGTATAGTATGCTGCAGTAGGTATAGTATATGCTGCAGTAGGTATAGTATGTTGCAGTAGGTATAGTATGCTGCAGTAGGTATAGTATATGCAGCAGTAGGTGTAGTATATGCTGCAGTAGGTATAGTATATGCAGCAGTAGGTGTAGTATATGCAGCAGTAGGTGTAGTATGCTGCAGTAGGTATAGCATGCAGCAGTAGGTATAGTATATGCAGCAGTAGGTATAGTATGTTGCAGTAGGTATAGTATATATGCTGCAGTAGGTATAGTATATGCTGCAGTAGGTATAGTATGCTGCAGTAGGTATAGTATGTTGCAGTAGGTATAGTATATGCTGCAGTAGGTATAGTATGCAGCAGTAGGCAGAGGTGGGACCAAGTCACTGTTTGGCAAGTCACAAGTAAGTCCCAAGTCTTAGCACTCAAGTCCAAGTCAAGTCCCAAGTAAATACAGAGAAGGGCAAGTCGAGTCCAAGTCCAAGTCTCATCAAAGCCAAGTCGAGTCCAAGTCCAAGTCCCAATCTTTTTCAAGTCCTGAACAAGTCATCAGGTACTCTTCACTTAATAATGGCATTATTAGACTATCGATCATAATTTTAACACTTCCATCTAATCCACAGAATTATTTTTTATAAATACAGATTAAAATATGTTCAATGTTTCTGTCTTGAAATCTTTTACGATATATGCATGCGCATACAATATACACATGTGCATACCTGAGTAATCTGTACAAAACGGATAGCTACATGAAAAATAAAAATATTGTTTTTCCAAATTTTGGAGCCCACTGTAAGGATGAGTAATAATTTGACTGATGGCATTTCACTGCGCTAGGCCACAGATTTGCCTGCAAACAATTTATTAGGCTGTCTGCCAGTGGCGACTCATAAGGGAAGCCAAGGTCAACACTTTTATATTATTTAAAAGATAATAATGACACAGTAATTTTGTTTTAAAGTATTAATTTCTTAAGAAATACTACACATGTGATGCTGTTTATCTCATTTGTAAATGGTGCACTGTCACTTTAAGCCCATTGTGTGCCACTGTCCACACATTCTCATAATGATCTTTTTTACCAGCTCCATTCCTATGGCTAGTCCACAAACTCAAACATTGTTTGTGCCACATGAATAGCACAATATTAACAATGATAAGCATTATATTAAGTTGGCACAAACAGCTTTCATTCCTTTGGAAATAGATGCATGTATGACATGATGCTTGCTTGACATTTTCTGTTTGCAATTAAATGTGAATTATGAGCCTGGTAGCCAGTAGCCACCTAGCTAGCTGAGTGGAATGCGTTTCAATCGGCATATCAATGTGCTTCATGTAAACAAATTATTGAATAGGCCTACTTCAAGACTCACCATTTCCATTAAACAAAGGCAAAGACAACTCTTCATATTCTTGTCCACTTTCCAAATCACAGTGAGTGCAGCCTATGTCATAGTGACCTGGATCTCATAGTTTATAACAGTAGTGAGAACCGGATAAATCCGCAATTTCCCCTAATCTCGTATTTGTTGCCTTCATGATTTCCTTTTATACGTTTCTTATATTTAAAAGAAAATATCAATCATCATCAACAATGACAAGCCAGCTGGAACCTGCCACTCGTTTTATCTCCCTCTCATGCGTGCTTAGATGGGGTTCTCAATTAAATGGAGTAGGCTAGCATAAGTTCAAGTTGGATCTTAATGGAGAGGACTCGAAAAGTATCATCTTTATGTAACATGCTGTTGGTGCATTTTGACATTGTAAACGTTCTCTAACAAGAGTGCAAATCAGTTTGCAGTAAAGCTACTAGTTATTAGCTAAATGTTGGTCGTTTCTCTGTCTCTTCGTGCCCTACACACAGTGCGTAACGCATGTGGGGGTAGCGGCAGCACTGAACTGTGCTCTGGACTGGCCGCTTGTCTCCGCTATTTATTTTTTTAGGAAAGCATCTCTGGGGTGACTGGTCCACGATCAGGAAATTTAGTTTTTGACTCGAGACATGTCAAGTCGTCACAAGTCAAAGAGGCAAAGTCCGAGTCAAGTCTCGAGTGAATAGTATTCAAGTCCAAGTCGAGTCGCAAGTCATGCCGAATTTTATCAAGTCAAGTCTGAAGTCATTAAAATCATGACTCGAGTCTGACTCGAGTCCAAGTCATGTGACTCGAGTCCACATGTCTGGCAGTAGGTATAGTATATGCTGCAGTAGGTATGTTGCAGTAGGTATAGTATGTTGCAGTAGGTATAGTATATATGCTGCAGTAGGTATAGCATATGCTGCAGTAGGTATAGTATGCTGCAGTAGGTATAGTATATGCAGCAGTAGGTGTAGTATATGCTGTAGTAGGTATAGTCAAAGTCCTTTTAATAGGCAAGTCCCTCCACTCGGCGGCCATATACCAACGTTTTATGGGCACTCATCGGGCACAGTCTTTGGGTCGAACTGCGGTGTGCAAGGCTTCATGACACCAATCTTGCTCCAGCGGCGAGTTCACAACACATGATTGGGAAGATGTCTTCACATCACACCATATGATTGGCTCAATGTATTCACATCACACCACATGATTGACTCAATGTATTCACATGTCGACATTTTGCCGAGGAAGGGGTGGGATATGTGTAGTAACGGCCATATTGGCGTTACAAACTAACCCCATGCATTTCTATGGAGGATTTTTTGAGTGCTGTGTCTCCTCATTAGAAAGTCTCTGGTATAGTATGCTACAGTAGGTATAGTATATGGAGCAGTAGGTATAGTATGTTTCAGTAGTGCATACGCAGCGGTCAGACAGTTTGCTGCTGAAGGGCTCTGATGTCAGCTCATGTCCTGCAAGTCAGTCTGTAAACATGTGTGAGTATAGATCTGGAGGGACAGAGCGAGGATGACATATTTACAATCTAAATTGTAGAGAAGTGTGAACCTGTGGTCAGTCAGCCTGGTCAGTTATGGTATACTGTGACAAAGTCATAGATGAGTTAGGGCAGCAGTCTCTAGTGTGACCTCGTCTATTGTTCTCGCTCTGAGGAAGAAAGGAAAGGTGTCAGGAAGAGAGAGAGAGTAGCATAGTAGGTCCTGTCCTCCAATGCAGTGGGGGGGCCTGTGAGCTTTGATATATTCTGTGCATAGTGAGTTTTTTTTGTGTAAAAAAATGTACATATTTCTATGACCAAAACTTCCTGACTCTACTTCACAAACACAAATTTGCATACTTTCCAGGGGTGGAAAACAGTACTTCATAATTCCATACTTCCCCGGACTTCCAAGACCTGCACAAGTCACAGTAATCCTGCAGTGCAGTATGTCACCAGTGGGGCATTGGGACCAAAGGTGACAAGGTACAAGTGTGGGTCAAGGTACTCACTTGTCCATGATACAAATGTGACCTTTGTAGAATATAAAACCTCTGAACCTTTCTAGTAACTACAAAAGGGCTTGTCCAAACCACAGTTGAAAAAGTGGGAGAGGCAGCATAAAGTTTATGATACACAAGACAGTTTTTTGAGCAATGTTGATGGGCAACCACAAAACCGGTTCCAAGTGTTCCGATTGAATCATGAAAATTTCCCTATTGGAAAAAGTTGCTCAGTGTCAATGGGGGTGGGGGGTCAGGCAAAAAATACTCCGGAACATTGCCTAGCAACATTACTTTAAGAGTTACTTTGAACAGAACAGAAAGAGCAAACATCAGTCTCATCCTAAAACCACAAATAAAAAAAACCCACTAACTTTCGATAAACGTACACATCTGTACTTCTAGAGGGAAAGCTAGCTTTCACAAGATTAGTGTCACATTTTCACTGGACTACATCCATTTCAAACCATCCAGCCGTTGACTAGAAGTGGGATTTGCATAAACAAATGGACATTGCCATGTTGTCTCATGGGCCCGTCTCCCCCGCACTCACAAACAGCACACGCTTACTGTATTGATCAACAGGCAGGTGCTGAGAGTACTAGGACAGATGACATCTTTGTGGGTTTCACTGCTGTTCCAAGAACACAATCACAACTTCAAAACAGGTAGTCACATACTATTAATTGAAACGTGTCACAAAATAACTTTATGGGGTTTTCATTATGAAAAAACTTACTGCTGCAAAGAACTTGTCAACTTGGAGATTTGCAAGCTGTGGCAACTCTCCTTTTCAAAATCACACGGTTAGCTTTTTAAATATTTATTTTATTTAAATCTTTATTTTTATCCTCTACAAAGAGAAAAGGCAGTAGTTCAAAAGTCTTGTACAATCAAAGAAAAAAAAGAATTAAATTGGACTCTTCATGAAAAGCAATCTTTTAAATAGTAAAATTATGTAAAAAAATGACACAGGGGTTCTGAATATATTTACAATTCTCTAACAAACCTTCGGACTCCATGCGAAAATGAGTGAACACATAATATTATAGAACTCTTTCAACAAAACCCATTAAGTCTCAATCAGGACACATATGATTTGTTTGAAGGGTGTGTTTGTGTGTGTGTCAGTGGATTTTGGAGGGAATGTCTACGTTCATGAACTACTCACTAAGGATTCAAAATGTCATACGTTTCTCCAACAAGCAAAACGCTAGAACAGAATCAAAATATGGACGTACACACTTACCCATATACACACACACTCAGAAACACACAATCTCTCAATCACACGTATACAAACAAACAAAAACAAAAAACTTCAACCCCACATGGGTGAAAATAAAATACAGTTTTATAGCCACAAATTCTGCCATTCTGTCTTTCCTCATAACAAGTAGATAATCATTTACACAGTACAAAACTGACTGAACAGAACACAACGGGGCACTGAAATGGTCACCCACATGTCTGCTTGTGTGGTTTGGCACTCACCAAACCTACAGTTCTCCCGTACATCTAGTCAAAGTCTGGCAATCAAGGGAGAAAAACAGGAGAGTTACAGAGCTAATGGACAAAAAAACAACTGATATTAACAGAGTGGAATTACTATAAATGACAAACTCTTATTTTACATAATATTTGCAACATTACAGAGTACCTCATTGAAATTCAATTCTGTAATTGAAATATTTTGTTTGCTTAATTTGTTGCTGTAAAAATGCATATAATTAAGAGGTGCTAGAAAAACCTTCTTGTAACTATATTATCAGATGATTATAAAGGTAAATTTGAGGCATCTGGCAGCAGAGCTGAGTGATTAATTCATATGCTGCCCTACAGACGGAGTCCAACGCTCTATAAATGCTAACGTCCTTCTACACTAAAGATCTGAACGCACAAATCCTCAGGCACAGATCAGACGCTTGCGATGCCTGCTCCAAAATCAACATGTTAAACCTGATCTCCTTACAGGTTGGACTTGCTTGGTGATGGTAGTATATTCCAAATGAATATAGGTCATGCCTGGGTTTTGAGCCTATTGAAACATCTGATGCTTTTTGTTAGAAGTTGATATCAATGTTACACTGACAAATGTCGGTGTGCCAGTGTGTCTCTGCCTGAATTTGCAGAGTTTACCTCAGAATGTGTGCTGCAGGGTGCCCGAGACCTCCGGTCTTATAGGGCAGGTACTATATGTGCAGGCAGTCAGCCCCTGCATGCCTGACTGAACAGGAGCAATACAACACAACAGATCAGAATTTAACTGAATCATGTACAAAATAGAAAAAATAAAAACAAAAAATCACCAATATATACAACTATCTTAAAGCACATGGTCACATTAAATACTCCCCACCCCCCAAAAAAAAATATAAAAGCCATTTACAAAGTAACAAAATACATGTATAAAAGAATCGAAACATAAACAGACAAAACAAAACACAAAAACAAAATCAAAACACCTCACAGTATTGAGAGCAACTATACAAACACAGGCTACACAGAAGCCCTGGGACTACGCTCCCCGATGCGAACACCACCCTGCCACAGGAGCGCTCGGACTACACTCCCCGACACGAACGCCACCCTGCCCTGACGGCCACCTACGGCACGGCCAAACGCCACACTCTACTGTGCTGTCAAGGTCTGGAAGTGCAGCACACTGCCAAAGATGGGACTGGAATTAACGCATACATATATTTAAGAGGAGATTTAAAGCACTTTATAATAAATAATATACGAGACCGTGTCCTGTTGAGTTGTATGCGTTTGGTCTGAAGGGGGAGATTACAGGCGAAGGCCGGCTTTCAGATTGCATGTGACTGGGGCTACTGCCTCTAAACCCGGACTCTGGATTTTCAGGTGAATGTGGAATGTAGGCCTATCGGTAATGGCGACCACTTGGTACTCTGCTATTTGCTTTGGGGGAAAATAACAACGAAAAAAAAAAAAAAAAAAAAACTTTTCTTTTTAAGTCTTGAGCAACCTTCACTTTTTATATCCACAGGATTTCTTTCCATCCTGCGTTGCCAAAACAAACTCTGTTTTTCACTCTTGCACATTTACTTCTCATCCCTCTCTTCCTCACACTTCTGCTCCCTCCTGGCTGAGGAGGTAGCCCCTCCTCCTCACAGGTAAGGGTTGCCGGGGCGACGCGGCCCCGTTGGCGTGGTGACGGCCCTTGAGGGAGGTGTGGTTGCCGTGGTGATGGTGGGCGGGAGGAGGCCGGGGCGGGTCGCGCAGGGACGGGGGAACGGCCGAGGCCTTGATGGGGACGATGCGCGTGTCCATCACCTCGCAGTCCACCTGCATCATCATCTCGTAGCCTCCAGATGAGTTATACAGAGACTCTGCAGGAATGGAGGGATAGAGAGAGAGACAGAGAGAAAGAGACAGGAAGTAAGAAAGAGAAAGGAAGAAGGAAACATACATTAACTCTACCTCTACGGAACATACATTAACCCTACCTCTACGGAACATACATTAACCCTACCTCTACGGAACATACATTAACCCTAACCCTACTAGGGCTGCATCTATCGATTCTTTTTGGAATCAAGTATTCTAGCGATTATTTCATTGATTAATTGAGTAATCGTATAAATAAATAATTTTGCGTACCTTTGCGAAACAGGCATTAAAAAAAACATTTTAAAAAGCCATGCAGTAAAACAATGAATCCACTTTATCTGTATTTGTAAGTGTCCACCAAACAGAACACATAATGCCCAGAAGAAGCAGCTCACCGTTGACGGACATGGCAGGCATGACCAGAGACATCTTGGGCCGCGACGTTTTATTGTGACTGATGGCGGGCAACAGCAGGTGATCCTGTGAAACAGGGAGGCGTGGGGTTAATACACACAACATCTAATGGAGAAGGAGGGGCGGGATTGATACACACAACATCCAATGGAAACGGAGGGGGCGGGATTGATACACACAACATCCAATGGAAAAGGAGGGGCGGGATTGATACACACAACATCCAATGGGAAAGGAGGGGCGGGGCATAACACACAA
The DNA here is from genome assembly GCF_018492685.1 of Alosa sapidissima. Classification (NCBI taxonomy): domain Eukaryota; kingdom Metazoa; phylum Chordata; class Actinopteri; order Clupeiformes; family Clupeidae; genus Alosa; species Alosa sapidissima. Next base: position 6,117,300 of record NC_055977.1, on the reverse strand, counting down.
CATTGCATGGGACGGGAGGGGCGGGATTGATACACATAACATCCAATTGGACAGCAGGGACTGGAGGGGTGGATATAAACATACACAACATCCAATGGGACAGCAGGGGTGGGGATTATTATACACAATGTCCTACGAGACAGCAAGGGTGGGGTCAGAGTTCAGCGCCTCACCCGTCTGAAGGACACCACGTAGAAGGTGTCCTCGCGTCGGTCGATGGCGTCCAGGAACTCGCTGTAGCTAATCTCAGGACCTGGGAAGACCTGCAGCTGGCTGTGAAGGCAGGGCCACAAGGTCAGAGGTTAAAGATCAGTAGTCAATAGAGAAGCTGGCCATCTGAAGCTAAATTATTGGCATATAACTGGGAATTGTAGTTTTTTGTCACCTCTCAATGGATCTGTGTGCCTGAATGGGAAGGTATCGGGAGAAGTTGGTCTTCTTGTGCTGAGTTTTCTGCTGAGGGGAGAGAGAAAGGGAAAATCATCAACAGATTACAGATTACACCATTTCAGCCAATCATCGAATGGCCTATACAGATTACACCATTTCAGACGATTTTTCCGCGATTTTGTCATAGCCGACAAATTTTCAGTGTCGGGCCCGAATATGAAAACTTGGGAACAACGCCGAAGGAGGGACACGTCCTGCTGGGGCCAAATACCTTACTGTCTATGAGCAACACTTGCTGGGGCCAAACACCTTACTGTCTATGAGCAACACTTGCTGGGGCCAAACGCCTTACTGTCTATGGGCAACACTTGCTGGGGCCAAACGCCTTACTGTCTATGGGCAACACTTGCTGGGGCCAAACGCCTTACTGTCTATGGGCAACACTTGCTGGGGCCAAACGCCTTACTGTCTATGGGCAACACTTGCCGCCAGTGCTCTGTCAAACTGGGCTACCTGTTCAGATCTGATGTAACATGTTAGAGCGATGTGATGTGTGTGTGATGACGTTATAGTGATCTGATTGTGTGATCTGATGTGTGTGTGATGTGTGTGTGTGTGATGACGTTATAGTGATCTGATTGTGTGATCTGATGTGTGTGTGATGTGTGTGTGTGATGATGTTAGAGTGATCTGGTGTGTGTGTGTGTGTGTGTGTGATGATGTTAGAGTGATCTGATGTGTGTGATGACGTTAAAGTGATCTGATTGTGAGATGTTAGAGTGATCTGATGTGTGTGTGTAATGACGTTAGAGTGATCTGATGTGTGTGTGTGATGATGTTAGAGTGATCTGATGTGTGTGTGTGTGTGTGATGACGTTAAAGTGATCTGATTGTGTGATGTGAGATGTTAGAGTGATCTGATGTGTGTGTGATGTTAGCAATCTGATGCCCTTGGTGAGCTACGTTATGCGTTTAGTTAATCAGTAGGTGTAAATGTGTGGAGTGCAGAGATGTAAAAAGTGAAACTCCTGCCATGTATTGGTTCTACCTGTGCACTAAGCACAGGTGATTTCGCTAATTAGCCGCTCTACCTGTAGCCTAGAAATCTAGACGCGCCCCAAATTACATTTGCTGCCAGGGCTAGTCTAGCGACTCTCCATTGGCTTGTGAGCTCCAGAAATCGAAACTTAATCAGGCCAATGAAATTGTGTATAGAGTCGTTAGGTGGGCTTAACATAATGATTGATGGCAGAGTTGCAACGGTTTGGCTTGAATTCCCTGCTACTTGAAAACAAATAAGATGGATGTTGCTGCTGGCGAACAGTGTGACACGAGTTAAGCTTTTATTAAGTTGGCAAACGTTTGAACTAGCCAACTAGCTCCGCTGGTGGGAAACTCATGGAACTCATAGCGCTGCCGCTGTCCTATTGCGTGCAGAAGGAATTTGAAAGACAACTGATTATCCCGCCCCTCGGACTGAGCACTGCGAAAGGTGAGTGCCCAGACCCTACATTTTGATGTGGGTCTGGCTCGTCAGGCTACTCTACCTGGCCAGAGCGGTAGAAAAACAGAGTGGCGACACTCCCATAGACTTCCATAGGAAACAATGGCAGCGCTTTTTCCAGGCTACTTTGGCGTTATGCAGAGCTCAAAAGTTCCTAACTTTGACATTTGACATTTTGACATTCTTGAATTTCCCCTTCAGGATCAATAAAGTATCTAAGTATCTATCTATCTATCTACATTCACGGCTTTAGCCCCATTGACTTCCATTGCTTTCTGCCTGATATTGTCAGTGGTAAGTAGACGAAGGTACGACGTTTTTTCAATTGGCATATGCATTTCCTATACCAACTGCACTAGTAGATACTGGTATTGTTCTTTGAGGTTTATGTGCTGCTTGTTTAACTGATATTTATGCTTAAATGTTGACCGAAATTTCAAAGCTAAAAGTTAGCCTGCAAACCTTGATGTGGAGAGAGGCTAGCTTAAAGATAATGTTCCTATGTCAATAATGAATTTCAGACAAAACACATTTGGTTGGCCTATTGTAGTAGGGCAACTTTAGATTATAGGTTGGTTGTCAAAAGATTTTTATACTGCTAGAACTATATATTTCAAACTTGATTGCGTTAGCTTACGTTAGCTAGTCAGCTCATTCGCATACATAGTGTTAACGATATATGCTATGAGGGGGAACACAAACTTTATCTTGATAAAATACATTTCATTCAGCATGGTAACTCATGGTATTCAGATGTGCTGGTTATCAATGGGTTTGTGATTAACGCTTTTCAGGTGAAAAATGGAGCAAATGAATGTGATTATTGTCTTTAAACCTGATATAGATTAGCTTGCTAGATGGCGAGTTTTATGGCGTTATTGAACTGAACCGTGGGCTGAAGTAGGCTAGTGTCCACGACTCGTGAACGAGGGTAGCCTAGAAATCTAGACGCACCCTAGCGGCGGCAAATTAATTTGCTCAGCCTGTACGTCTAGTAGCAAACCATAGGAATTTGTATTGGCTAACACCGTGGATGTTATCCAATCACAGCACTCTATTTTGTTAGAATCTTAAGGCGGGCTTAACAGGATAACGACAGTCCTGCAACGGTGAACAACAAGGAAGGTGGCTATGGCGAACGAAGAGCGGTTGTTTGAATCGGCATTGGCGTCAACTTTGGAGGAGTTGGACTTGTGCTTTTCTTTTAAAGTTGAGCAACACAATGCACTTAAGTCATTCCTTTCGAAGAAGGATGTATTTGCCGTTTTGCCGACCGGATACGGATATGGTCGTAGCGCTGGCCTATTGCATGCCTAGGCAGTTTGAAAGACAATTCTCTGCCCGCCCCTTGGATTAAGCGAGGTGAATGGCTCGATTCCAGACTATACATTTCAATGATATAGGTTGGCCCGCCAGGCTAGAACGAGGGGATTTCAGTTATGAATTTCAGGGGAAGCAGTAGGAGCAAAACCTAGACTATTATAAGTTATTGTTATTGTTACTGGTGCGTGGCTCTTCCCTTGCCAGCCCAGTCCTGTGCCACTATCACTGTAACAAAGGGACAGTGCAGTGGAACAAGCGGTAGGCGAGTGTGGCATCTGTATAGTAGCCTACAGTAGGAGTTTTTGCTCCAACTGATAATCGATTTCAGGTTTCGGTTCATTTAGTTTTCAGTAATTTTACATTTCGTGTTGGTGTTCTTGGTGTAATAATTTTGATTGCTTTGTCTGCCAAGTAATTTGTCAAATACATAGCGAAGTTTGCATGGAAGAGACTGACGTGACAAGAGGGCATTGCCTTTCATTAGGTAGTGATCTTTGTAAGTAGGACAAAATGTCTTTCTTTGGATAACTGAAAAGTGTAGTCAGGTTAATAGGGCATAGGTCACTCTGAAAGTAATCCCCAACAAAATTATTCTTCATGTTGTTATTGTTATAGTTTTTGTGTGGACTTGTGGCACCCCCAGCCTTGCAAATAGTTGGCTGTGTATGGGTAGCCTATGTAAAACTCTTGCTGGAGATGGCCTCTTGCTTAGGTTTCTGCTAATTACTTAATGTGTTGTCCCAAGTATACACAAAGTTTTACCTGCTCTGTTCACTCCTTCCATTCTCCACTGTGTCTGTTCTGCTTATCCAGGACCAAGGATGCAGAGGACAAGAAGGGTGTGCTATATATGAGTGGAATGGTCAGATAAGATCATTTCTTATGTTTGAGGTCCACACAATGGGGCCCTTACCCAAAGGGAGTTGTGTTGATCCAGCATCTTCCACACCTTCCAAATATGTTGCATCCTCTTTACCATGTCCCTCTTATAGGTGTACAGAGTATATGGAGAGCTATCCATTCCTTCCACATTGTGTCTTTTGTGTAGTTCACACACAATTGTTGTTCAAACTTTGGAAACGGAAATCTTTTTATTTTTTGGAAACCTAAATGAGTGTCAGACCTCCTTTTTATGTTGCAGTGTCACCATACCTTCTTTTTTGCATTTGTTCCTGTTCTTGTTTTAAACACACATTTAAAACTTAATAAAAAATCTATTGAAAACCTAACATGTATCAGTCTTCATGCTGTAGTCTCACCAGCCGGCTGAAATACAAGTTATAAGTATTTTATTGAAACAGTTGATTGCTGATTGAGTTACAAGTGTGAAATTGAAACAGTGGGTGTCTTATCTTGCAGTATTGATCAAACCTTTCACATTTAAGTTGTTGTTGATTCTTATTTAGCCTATGTGTTTTTGACATGTTTATGGCTAGTCTTAAAATGTTAGCAAGGCTGTGTGGTGGCCACCTTTATGCTATTTCTCTAAAAGATCTGAACAGATTTAATGCATTGATCAAACTTTTAAAATTTAAGCTGTTAGGCTACTGAATGCTATTCATATGTTCATATGCTATTCATATATTTATATATTTGATAGACGTTTATTGCTAGTCTTACAATGATCAAAGTTGTGTGGTAGATTTGGGGTGGGGGGGGGGGGGGGGGGCACCTTCATCTTCATCTCACCAAACAAACTGAAAAGGACACTGGATATAAATACACTCATGTCCAGCAAGGAAACAAACGTTCAATGTTAGAACTACCAAAGAACATGTTTTAGATCGATGTTGCAGACCAATTACACTCGCAATATGTAATTGACACTATAATGTAAGCATGCTAACACGTAATAACACTCGTTTTTGGCTTGTTGTAATGTTTCCCGTTCAATAATGCACTCGCTGCTGTCTATCCGATTGAAATAACACGACACGCAAAGAGCTGTTTGGAACTGTTGAAGCGTACGTGAACCACGTGACCGCGTGTCGGCGACTTCACAGAGTGTCGCAACTCTCTTTTTCTATGGCTCTGGACCTGGCTAAAGAGCTGTGCTAATTGCTAATTAGAATCAGCTGATTAAGTAAATGGCTGTAACAAAAACATGGCAGGACTTTTACTTTGTGTAGCCGTACTTTTACACCTCTGGTGGAGTGTAAATCTGGTTACACGTCTGGTGGAGTGTAAATGTTGTTGAGTGTGAGAAGAAGTGAGAAGGTGGCATCCTGTTGAGGAAGCGGGTGGCTGTGCGGTGCGGTGGTTTGATGCGACACCTCTGTGACTTGGGGCTTTTTGAACGACCACATCCTGCTGAAGCAGTGGGTGGGTGTGTGGGAGTTTGGCATACATACCTGTGCTACTTTGGGCTTTTTGACTATCTTGGGCTTCCCTCCAGATTTGGTGCGGTCGATCTGGTGGCGATGTACCCAGCCTCGCAGCTCATCAGCAAGCCTGCAGCAGAACACACACAAATCAGCATCAGCAGTGTGTGTTTGCTTGCTTGTGTGTGTGTGTGTGTGTACTTGTGTGTTTGTACCTGAGGGACTCGGAGCGGTTGAACTGTCTGCAGTCAGGAGAGTTGAAGTAGCGGTCAATGTCCTGCAGAACCAAATCCTTCATGTCGCTGAACACACTACTCAGGTTCCTAAACACACACACACACACACACACACACACACACACACACACACACACAACAAACACACAAGTAAACACACACAGGAACAACATTGTTGAGAAAGAAAGTAAATAAACAAATAAATAAATAAAATGATTCACAGTGTCTTTCAAAGCACTCACTGTCGCCTAGCATCATGCAAAAATCAGACACCACACAATAGCCTTCCATAAGACCTGTGATGAACACCGTGGGCTACACTGCGTATGCCACCAGGTGGGTTTGGAAGACTGGCGCACCTGAACTGGTAGGGGTCAGTGTCCGCCCCCCACCTGTCCTGACCACCTTCCTCTTCGGCGAGTGTCCCCTCGGCCGGCGGCGTCCTCACACTGACGCGGGATTGGTTGAGCTCCTGCTCGTCCTCAAACTCCAGCAGGTGCCTCCCCGTGTGGGCGGACAAGCTGTCCTGCAAGGCCGACTCCAACTTCCTGTCCGTGATGCTGAGGGAGAGAGACGACACACACTCTGGGGTCACTCTTTAATCTGGAGTACTGATGCAGCTGATGATAACCCTTAAAGAATGTTGGAAAATTAACGTTCTAAAGAATATCTGGGTTCATTGAATTCAACATAGAATTTTAGAACCTTCAATTGTTGCGGAACGGAATCTTATGTTAGAATGTTCAAAACCTACACCTTTAACCCTTAAAGGAGTACCGTCACACTGGTGTGACGGAAATGTTGAGAAATGAACGTTCTAAAGAATATCTGGGTTCATTGAATTCAACATAGAATTTTAGAACCTTCAATTGTTGCGGAACTTAGAATGTTCAAAAACCTACACCTTTAAGGGTTAAGGGTTAGTAGGAGGCTGGCCTTAAGGAATCACAAGCAAGAAATGTGCAACACAGAGAACCTTGCATGACAAAGAGAGCAAAACTGTTTGTTAATGTCAGAATATGTTTGTGGAATTCAGGGACACACAGACAGACAGACAGAGACAGACAGACAGACAGACAGACAGACACACAGACAGACACAGAAAGGCAGGCAGGCAGACAGACAGACACACACACAGGCAGACAGACAGGTAAAGGAGAGCAGTGGTACCTGACGGGGCCGAAGCTAAAGGTGATGAAGAGCAGCACCACCATCACACACACCGCCCTCTTGTTGTTGTTTGATTCCCCTCCCTGCCACCGCAACACACAAACAGGCGTCAAGAGTGTCAGGTGTCTGAACCAAACCAGACAAATCGAAATAGAAACAAAAAAAAAGCCCCAAAACTCAAACAGTCACAGGCACGCACACTGAACCATCACTTGCAGAACAAAACTAGACTACCTATGGTATATAGATCAAGTACAGCATTGATCACATTTATCCATCTTTAACAAATGAGGGTCTTTTTCAACAATGAATACAGAGCGCTCTGTCAGACAGTCAGGGCCAGCAACCACCCCCCCATTCATTCTGTCTGGATTCAAGGGTAGGAGCAGGCTTCACCCAGACTCTTTTTGTCTTTTTTGTCTTTTTGTGTTGGGCCAAACTTAGACGTAATCTGAAAAGGAGAAAAGGTGTTTGGGTGTGTGGGTATTTAAGATTGGTGTGCAACATTCATTCTCTTCAGCACATCGAAGAAGGCACTACGCAAAAGCGTGTCTCTGTGCAATAAAAAGATTATTGAAAGCGAAGCCTTTTCTCCTTTTTTTCCCAACCTAACCGCCCTCATTCAGGCAGGTTCATTCGGTCTGGACCGTGCTGACACCATCTCTCTCTGTAAGCGGGCATCAGCAGAGCCCAGCCGTGGCTTTGTGTTCCCTGGGCATCTCTCTCTGTAAGCGGGCATCAGCAGAGCCCAGCGGTGGCTTTGTGTTCCCTGGGCATCTCTCTCTGTAAGCGGGCATCAGCAGAGCCCAGCGGTGGCTCTCTGGGCCATGCTTTGTTTTCCCTGAGCAGTGTGTCCTGTGGGAAGCGTCTCCTCCAATTAACCAGCCCACGGCCCAGTGGGAGCCTCTCAGACACCTGGGACAATCCTGCTCTAGATTAGAATACAGCTACTGGGTCTGCTCTCTCTCTGTCTTTCAGTCTCTCTCTCTGTCTCAAATTCAAATTCAAAAAAAGCTTTATTGACATAACAAGAGCACTTGTGTTGTCAAAGCATACAAATCATAAGTAAGTTAGTGAGGAAACAAAGAGCATGAAAATAAGTAAGAATAAACAAATAAAAAAAGTAAATAAATATAAATAAAATAATAATAAAATAAATTATAAGAAATAAAATAATAATAATAATAATAATAAAAAGATTAGAAATTATAGTTCTAGATGAGATGGGATTGAATAGGATTTAAGGTGGTGGAGAGGTGAGAGAATCTGTTCTTGCGTATGTGCTTTCTAACCTTAATTTGTGGCACATATACACAAACTGAGCTGCTAGCTCAATAGTCTTTGTGTCCTGTCCTAAGAGGATTTTCATTTTGGAACTAGCATCTAGTGACATAAATTGTTTATTGTGTCTACTAAATCTTGCATAGAAGTCATTTCTCAGTAATTGATAAATGGGACACCTATGCAGAAAATGTATTTCATCTTCAAACTCCATTGTGTCACAGTACTTGCATAGGCGTTGATGTTTTTCTTGCCATGATTTTTTGTAGCGTTCTTTGAGGTTGTTTCAGTGTTACTAGATAATTTGCTAGTTTGTATTCTCTGTTTAATTGACAGTAGCTGCCCAGTTTTTTGTTGGAGTGAATTTCATTTTGCCATTGCGTAATGTAGGTTGCCTTCATGAATTTGTGAGTTTTATTCAGATTGGTTAGGTTTATTCCTGTATTCCTGTATTATATTGTATTCCTGATGTATTCTCTCTGTCTGTCTGTCTCTCTCTCTCTCTCTCTCTAGGGCTGTCACTTTACGTTCGAAAATCGATTGCACAATCGATTGGACCAACCAACACAGAAAACTAAAATAGGGAATCGATTTTAACCAAATATGTACACTATTCATTTTAAACAAATTAAACAAATAAAAAATCTAGATGCAACAAAACTCACAAACAAGCAGTAAGCATTGCGAAAGCTAAAAAGAAAATTCCCACCAATTTTACGCACCGGAAACAGCTGTTTCAATCGGCTGCTGTGCTGCTGGTGTTTTGCCAAAGAATTGAGGACAACGCGATCAACCTCTGCGACATGAGAGAGACGAGTGATCGGCCCTAATAACTTGAGGAGTTCGATATGGAAGCACTTCGGGGTTTGGGTATATCAAACTATGGAGAAGGACAAAGCGGTATGCAAACTGTGCAGTTCTACGTAGGCGAAATTTGTTTGACATTTCTAATTGTAAACGCAGCCACGTTGAAGCCTGCAGTAATGTTTTTCACTGATGTTATGGCAGTCCACTCTGCTTATTGTTTATCGAGAATGTTGCACTCCTGTTTGTCATTGTGCACGAAACTTCACGCCAAGAAATCATCAGAAATATTGCTGGCTTGTGCGTATTCAAGCGCCCCCATTACGTTTGTCCTAATGCCTGTTAGTTGTGAAAATTGAAACGTCTTTACACATGAAAAATCGATTTTACAATCGATTCAATGAACAATTATGTCTCAAGAATCGAACAGGATTTTTTCACAAAAGTGACAGCCC
>NC_055977.1:6050316-6102816 GCF_018492685.1 Alosa sapidissima | reverse complement strand
ACTGGAGAAGCTGAAAATGCAAATTCAAAAGGCCAGAAAGTCAAGAAAGTGTCCCCTTCAGCCTTAGGACACCAGTAGGTGCATACCACGCAACACACACACACACACACACACACACACACACACATAATGTGAGGTAAGAAAGTGTCCCCTTCAGCCTTAGGACACCAGTAGGTGCATACCACGCAACACACACACACACACACCATGTCAGCACTTCAAAGCCATGTGGCCTCCTCTGAGCTAAGGGTCTGTGATGTCCTCTGACCAAGTCAGTCACACACTGAGTGTGTGTGTGTGTGAGTGTTTGTGTGTGCATGAGTTAGTGTGTGAGTGTTTGTGTGTGCATGAGTTAGTGTGTGAGTGTTTGTGTGTGAGCTACCTGTGGCTTGTGTGGAGGGGTCGATGCTGGCCAGGGGCTGGGGCTGGCTGAGGGTTGGAGGCTGCACTGGGGGAAGGGGCTGGCTGGGCCCCGTGGGCAGGGTGGGGGGCTGTGGCTGTGGGGGGGCCGCCACCGTCACCTCCATGGTGCTGAGCGGGGGAGACAGGACATCCCCAAACATGTAGGGTGGGGTCGGGGGGTTCTCCCCTTTCACTGTGATCTGTAGGAGAGAGAGAGGGAGAGAGAGATGAGCGAGAGGGAGAGGCAGGGAGAGAGAGAGAGAGATAGAGAGAGAGAAAGAGGGAGAAAAAGAGGAGAGAGAGAGAGAGAGAAAGAAAGAGAGAGGTGAGAGAGAGAGGGAGAGAGAGGAAAAGAGAGAAGGAGGGTAATGTGAGAGAAAAAGCAAGAGGCAGAGAGAGAGAAAGTAGAGGAGAGGATTGAGTGAGACAAGCGTTTACACAGCTGCAACTAGGCGTGAAAACACAGTGCCTGGGAGGTGCAAATGTGTGTGTGCATGCACGCACACACACGCGCACACACACACGCACGCACGCACACACACGCACACACACGCACGCACATGCCTACACACACACACACACACACGCACGCACGCACGCACACACATGCCTACACACACACACACACACACACACATGCCTACACACACACGCGCCCACACACACACACACACAAACCTGTGTGTCTGGAGAAGGAACGTCTGAACCTGGGGAAGAGCCAGGTGAAGGAGGCTCCGCCTTCACCTGAAACACTGTAAACACACAAACACACTCTTAACCACATTAAAACACACTCTTCTCACACACAAACACACTCTTAACCACATTAAAACACACTCTTCTCACACACATGACAAATAGCAAACACTCAACACACACTCTTCCCACACACAGGAACAAGCGAACCTACTGGCCTCCTACAAACCACATCTTCAAGAATTAATCATTAATATTTAGTCATCAATGATTAATCTAACCAATCGGACTGACTGAGTCATCATGGCACACACACACGAATGCTCCCATTATAGCAATCATATTCTGAGTTGTGTTGGTGGTTTTGATGAGACATGTACTGTAGTTAAGTGTTGTATGATAACTGAATAAACCACTTACAATAAGCTTACAGCGTTCTGTACGGCTACAGACAGCATAGACATAGACTTACAGATACACACTTAGCTAGGAATTGGTTTTACAACATGTCAAGGTCTGTACACTGCCTAACATAAACTATATTCAAGGTGGGGCTGAATGGGACTTGTGCATTGACTATCTCCTGACTGTTTTAACGGGATTCAGTTCAGACTGAAAACACACACACACACACACACACAGACACACACACACACTTACGCATGTCGACAGGCAGAGGCTGTGTTAAGGTCATTTCCTCCTTGACAACAGGCATATCACCTGCAGAAAGACACAAATGGTGAAAGCATTAGCCGCCATCATGCAACAAGACGGACTTATCTATTTACAGTAAAACAAAAAAACACTGTTCCGTAGAGAAGAGACACAAAACAACTCTTTTGAGTTGCTGGCCATCGCTACATCATAACAAATCAATTTAACTCCGTAGAACATTCTAGCACTTATGAGATTGCAAACTATTTGGTAAAACCAAAAATTGTTTTATAAGATTATGACGGGGACCACATTAGCCAGCGGCGGGTTTGCTATTGTTCTCTATGGTTCGGCAGCGGAACGGTCGTAACGCTGGCGTAACGCTAGCATTGAACAAGCTGAGCGTTGAACTTGGTTCAACTTTCAAAGCGCAACGCGAGCGTATTCAATCCACAAACCGTTTGTGTTGCTTAGGAACGAGGTAAAACTTATTATGGTCTGAGCGTTGCGTTTGCCGCTGCCGCTGGCCGATGTGATCCTCACCTATATGTGTGCCTAACAGACATGGCACAGGGTCTGTATTGACACGAGACACCTCCTCTTCTAATGGCCCATAATTAATACAGAACTCAAGAGGGAAAACACCCTGTGAATCCCTTTTAATCTGGCAGCAGTACAAACCAGATTCAAGTCCGATTCAGACCAGATTCAAAGCGATTCTCTCAGCAGTGCCAGGCATGACCCACATAGCTAATGACTGTAATACACCAGCCCAGTAGCTGCCTGCCCTGCTGGGGGCATCAGGGCAGAGTGTCAGCATGCATTATCTCAACGGAGCGATATGAACAACACCTCCATGGCCTAGTTTCTCCTCAGATCACCCTAGTCGCCCAGCTCCGCACAGGAAGTCTACAACAGGCCGAGTAAGTTCACAGGGGCGGGTTCACTTACGGATACTGTTATCTATCAGGCTATATGTCAGAAGTTACATTACAGACACATATGTGAATAAGTAAGAGAATAAGTATATTGTTTGTCATAGAATCTGAAAATGTAAATAGGTGTATGTGAGATTCTGAACACTAATAAAATACAAATACATTTAAAAAAATAAAAATAAAACAAAATAATACATTACAGAAACAACCTGCCCCATTCGTCACAATAATATCTCATTGGAGTCTCAGTGGTGCTTCACTAATATTGCCTCAATCTGCTAAGTCAATAGTACAGTAAATCAAGTCAACACAAGTATGTTTATATAGCCAATACTATAGCAGAGTCAAGTAAAGTATGTGTATATGATCAATACTATAGTCAAGTGAAATAAATTATTATATAGCCAATTTTAGTCAAATCAAATAGAGTCTATTTATATGGTCAATACTAATAGTCAACTCAAGTACAGTATTATATAACAAATATTACAGTTATATCAAGAAGAGTCTATTTATATGGTCAATACTCTAGCCAAGTCAAGTCCAGTATGCTCTTATGGCAAACTTCCTATCTTTCCTTTTGTGACCTCACCTGTGAGGAGGTTGTCGCTGAGGTCCTTCCATGGTGACGTGGGATTGTCGGGATCGAGGGTCAGCACGAGGTCATTGTGGAACTGCGGGGAGAGCAGGGAGGGGTCAGGGAACGAGGTCAGCGACGGGATTAGCCAGTCATCCGCAGCAACGCTCCATTGGATTATACCTGCACTGCAGTTCAACTGGGTCTCATAAGGGTCTGCGTGTCTGTGCGCCAGTGTCCTGCTAATCTACACTCTACCAATTCATCTACCTATCTGTCTGTCTGTCTGTCTGTCTATCCAGCTGTGTGTTTGTCCATGTGTCTGTGCCTACTACTGTGCCTATTTGCACTGTCTATCTGTCTGCCTATCCATTTGCTTGTCTGTCTACCTCATATGCCTGTCTGCCGATCCAGCATGTTTTTACTCATTTATCTGTGTTTGCAGTGTTTCCCACATAAGTTAATTCTATTTGTGGTGGTAGGTTTGCAGAATTAACTTGAATGCAACAGTTTTTAGCAAATTAGCACAGCGTGGTTATGATGCTAACCAGATTTAAGCACAATTTAGTACAACCTGGAAAATCATTGTGTGGTGGTCAATGCTGATATTGTGGTGGGCCACAAATAAGTCAATGTATGGGAAACACTGGTTTGTCTACTAACCTATCTGCCTGTCTATCTGGATATCTAACTGTCTAGATGTGTCTTCCTATCCATGTGCCTGTCTGTCTTCTCACATAGCAGCCTGCCTGTCTGCCGTCTGCCTTCCTGTCTGTCTGCCTGTCTATCTGGATATCTAACTGTCTAGATGTGTCTTCCTATCCATGTGCCTGTCTGTCTTCTCACATAGCAGCCTGCCTGTCTGCCTTCCTGTCTGTCTGTCTGGTTCTCTCCATTGCCTCGTTATCTTGGCCGTGCAGGCTGAACTGTAGTGACCTTATCAGTGTGAACCAGAGATCGGTCAGTCAGTGACTCAAAAGGCCTTCAACAAAGCACAAAGTATGACCGTGGACACACTCAGACAAAGCACGGGCTCTGTCGAGTTCTCCGGAAATTATGGAAAACATCATAGAGTATCATAGAATCAGATCAACTCATATTGGACATGGTCCAAAAAAAAAAAAAAAGTGAAAGAAATGTGATAATAACAAAAGTGAAGCACATCAGTTGAGAGGCCCACTGTAAATAATCACAAAAGGGAGTAATACCGATGGGTTATATTTCAGTCCTGCGCTGTAATCACCCTCCTCCCCCTCCTCCATGCTCTCACATTGGTAAAGGCAGGCATCTGAAACACACACACACACACACACACAAAAACATTCTATTACAAAACAACAATTAACATTGCATCTGTGGTACAGCCCTATGCAAACGGTTGTCACACTTTCTCCAAGCACCTTATCAGGTCAAGGTTATAACACACATTAACACTGACAGTGTAGTCAGGGCCTTATAATGATACCAGGCTTTTGAGCCAAGGACCAATAAACAAAAAACATCCTGTTTGGGTGAACATTGTTACAAGTCTTTACTCAGTCTTCCAGTCCTTAATTCATCACCGATCACCGAGTCTTAATCATCACCCAGACAAGGGGTAACCTGTGTTCAGCGGTTTCTGTGCGGCCTTACAAAAGAAACCTGAGCAGTCCAGTGAAAGCTAGACATTGGCTTTCACAGACTGTAACAGGAGATTTTAGGCCTTGAGGTATATGACGATCACTGGGACAGCTTATTTCCTCCACATACAATGTAGCAGTAACAAAAAAGGCATGGTCATTAATGAACAGTGACTATCAATGGTCAATATGAGTTTTACATAGGTTAAGCCAAGATAAAAACTATAGACAGGGATGATTTGGAAGGACAATGCCTTCTAGGAAACAAATGCACTCAATACAAGTATCTATTCATTGTTGTTTCATTTTCTTTTTGCTTTGTTAACTAGAGTCCCTTGGGTCGATGGACTGGTCTGATGGACCCATATGTCGCTCTAGTGGTCTCATCTGCGTTTTTTCTATCTAACTAACTCTGCAGCTGCAAAAGACATTCTGAGCTGATGCGTCTGATACGTCACCCCTCCAAGCTGCTGAGGTTCGCACAGTCCACAACAAGTGCAGTCACACGCTCTAATATGACGGGAATAAATAAGGTCACTGATGCCAATAAGACCTGCATTTCTGCTTATATGGACGCTCGAGCGGCTCAGACACGACCCAGTGCTCTCCCGTAACGTTAACGTTACTGATTCACATCCGGTTGTCTTGAAACACTGTGCTATGACCCGCTGCTCATTCAGCAACATTGTAGATCATTAGACTCCGCTACAACGGTCAGGTTACTCATTTCATCCATCTGGAGATATTACAAATCCGAGATAAATGTGGGAACATGCGTTTCAGTTGCTTGGTTTATCTAGTACCAAACAAGCTAACAGCTAACGATAGCTACCAGCGACTATTCAAATGACGTGAGATCCATCCAGGACACAAACTGACCTGACGTATTTCACATTTGTCTGGGTTATATAAAAAAAATACTCACCCCAGTCTTCGCTTGTCAGAAGGTTGTCAGCGAAGAAACGACTATCCAAATCAGATAAAAGATCCGCAGTCATAGCCACAAAGCTGTTTGCTCTGAGGGGCTTGCAGCTATCTATCTAACGTTAACAGAGATAACGTTTAGCTATTCGATGGCTAACACTAAAATCAATACAAAACAAACAAGGAAGTGGATCTTCCTTCTCACAACCAAACTCGCGCTTTCCTAGTAATCACCATCCAAGGATATTCATTGACGTTAAAGGAAAATACATTTGAATGTATTTAATCCAGGATTTCCTTTATTTAAACTGCTTCATAATTCAACTTGCAATACCGCATCGTCGTACATCTGACACAGACAAGGAAACCCATTTCTTCCGAGAAACCCTCCTGCTTTGTCGTGAGTTGGCCAATCAGAAAGGAGATCTTTGAGACGGACACTCCATTCAACCATTCTAAGCAAAGGAACAATCTGATTGGGCACATGACATTAGAATGAGGAGGTGAGGGATGATTTGGACCAATGGTTATCAGAATGTTTTGATTGACATACAATCTGTCGAATTGGAACAAATACTTTTGTGAATGACATTGAAACCCATCCAATGAATTAAACGGAAACTGTGAATACACCCTTATGGAGGATACAGTTGAAATGATGTAGCTCTAAAAAAAGTGGAACTACTAGCGCACGTGTTTTGAGCATTGTCGAATACTTTTGTGCATTGTATCATCAGTGAGTAGATACAAACCTGTATGCCTTTAATAAAAGTAGAAATGTTGTTGAGGATGTTATTAAAATGAGCATCATCAATGTGAGAGTTTGGTTAGTCAAGGGAGGTGGGGGTGGCCCAGTATTACATAACCTCAGGGTACCATAAGGACGCCCCAAAGCAGCAAGTAGCTTTTTCTTTTCCTATGCCCAGGGTGAAATCGACAAATCAATCACGATAACAGTCTTTTTCACTGTGGTGTGGTATTAAGGCGTGCAACTGTTATTAAATCGAGAGGCAAGACTCAAGAAGCACGATACAGCTGGTTTTGAGGTTTTGACCAGAGCAATGTTATGCCTCTGGTTTTGAGAAAACGTCTCCCTCTAGAGGTGAAACAAGGGCATGGCATACTACTGACAGCCCATCCCAAATTATTGACCTGTCTCAGAGAATGTCTACAGAGCCCGTTTACGTTCACTCCCTATTAACTCCATTGTACCTGCAATCTGTTGTAGTTCCGCTAGGGGCGATCACGAATAAGTGCAAAAACAATGGGGGTCTATGAAGCTAGACGGCTAAACGTGTCTCTTTCACTTGGTTGTCGTTGAAAAATCAAAGATTTAATTGTGGTTTCTGCAAGCTCAATATGGATTATAGGTCAAAAGTTGAATGAACGAGTACTTACGTCCTTTCGATTTCTTACAGGTTGGGTCGTTGTTGCCCACAACACACTAGCTTTCTGCTAATGAATGACGTCATTGACGCATTTGAAAGGCTTTTTAGATCAAATAAGTGACTCAAAAAATATAATACTCAGCGGTCTGTATTTTCTCTGCCCCCTCTTGCAACATTCAAATTTCTGGGCAAAAAATTATATTCAGAGAAAAGTGGATTTGAGGGGTACAGCTCCATAGACCTCCATTCATTCTGCACTCAGAGCCGTATATAGATATATATATATACGGCTCTGTCTGCACTTATTCGTGAGCGCCCTCATGTGGAACCAGAAAAAGAACTGCAACCAGTTCAGAAACCGGAATTTTCCCTTATTAGACAAGAAGGGGAGACTACGAAGGTTGGTAGTGAGGAAGAGCTCTAGTGTGTGTGTGTGTGTGTGTGTGTTTGGTGTTATTGTTGTATGTTGAGGACCCCCTTGAAAACGAGATGTTACATCTCAAGGGGTTATCCTCTAATAAATAAATTGAAATTGAAAAGGTTTCTGACAAAACATTCACACTCAGCTGGATCTTTCCACTTGACTGTTCCCAGTGCTGGTCCGGCAAACCCACCCATTATGACCCACAACAGGGACAGGCCACAGGACGTCATCATATCTAAAATATACTCGTATGAAAAAACGGATCATGGAATTTGATGTGAAACACTCCTCCAGACTCTGGTTTGTAAAGTTACACTGAATCACAGAGCATATCAGTGATTATGGCATTTGAGAGTTGAGAGAATTGCTTTAAAACTTAACTGTTACCATGCTGTTAGTCGCTTTGGTTAAAAATGTGTCAGCCAAATGTAATAATTTGCAGTATGCTTCACAAATGTGCAGAAAATTAAATAGTTTGATTTTCCACAGCCCAACAGCATTCTACTAGGCTAATAAGCTAGATCATGTATTACTTAAAGACATGTCTGAGTCAGCAGGGTTGTACAGTTATTGAATGCTGAGCCTGCTCTTAATGATTACTGTTCAGCGATAAGATACATGAAAACAGTCTTTTGGATGCAGGAGGTTAATTTCTCCTTACACACCACCACCACAGATGGCGGCGATAGTTCACCTCCAAACTTTGCTCACAACTGTCAATAAAAGCACCAAGACAAAAGTGATTCTACTGGGAAGTTACCCTTAAGCTATCGATGGACTTTATAAATATAACCAGAGTTGACAAGTGACTCTTAATGATAATACTAAGACTTTCAAGTGATAAAAAATCTTATTAATTACATACCGGTACTCTGTGATTAATTAATCAAAATTAACACATTATTTTGACAGCCCTAGATAATATTTCATCTTTGATCACAACATAGTCTCACATTTCCAGCATGTCAAACATGTTTATTTGTGCACTGATTGTCACATCAAAGCTTTTTTTTGGTGGGAAGTTTTGGTTACCTTTACAGTATCAGTGGAACTGACAGAAGCAATAAGAGCATATTTATTTCAGCCAGAATGACTACAATATGGAGGCATTATAAGATGGCATATGGAACAATACGGGGGGATGATTCAATGGCATATTGAACATTTGCATTTTGATTGCCAGTGTGGAGAAGATAAAAGTATGCAAAAGCAGTTATTGCACATACACTCCAGTCAAAAATACATTTCCGTTTGACAGCCTGCCGTTTACAGAAAGCTGTGGAAGGCACTCTGTACTGATACATCAGTAAGTAAACACATTACTGGCTACTTCCATCAATGATTAATGCGTATGAGAAACAAATGACTTAACAACAACAAAACAAGAGACACTATCTGCACTGATGTGTAAAATTATCTGTAAACTTTATTCATGATTCTACTGCTGCTCACAGACAAAACCAGAAAGCATGATCATGGCAGCGATGCGCTCATGCAGGCAACGAGTGATTTTGGTATACAGAGGACACGGGGCAGGAAGAGCATGGAGTGCTGTGGGGATTTATGCAAGTCGTTTTAAGTGCCCAGCTCGTCTAGTCGTCGTGCTTGAGTTTCCTGATCTTGCCCTTGTGGCGGTCGATCTCGCGCTGAAGCCGCTCAACCTCTTTCTTGTGGTGGTCGATCTCCTCCTCGTGGTGGCGTCGCAGGGCAGCCATTTGCTCCTTCTCCTTTTGCCTGGTATAGGGAGATGGGACTAGTTATTGTCTAATGATCTGGCAAAGTTTGGAAACGCAAATACCAAGTGCCTATACAAAATTAGCAATTAACAATAATTTATACCATGTGCTTGTCGTGGCATGTCACTAACCGCAAACATAATCATCAATCATATTCAAGCACACCTACTGAGAACATGGACTGGTGTAAGAAGAATATAGCACATAAATTAATGAATTAATTATGTAAGGCTACAATTCAAGTAACATGATGTAGGAATTCCCCTTTTTGTCAACGCTCAATGTACCTGGATAGTGCAACGGTGCTACCCAATTAATCTAAAACCAACACAAAGTTATCACGCTCCCACCCAGGGGTGCTGCTAGAAAATTTGGGCCCTATGACAATAATTCTGGACCCCTCCAATAATATATAGTATAATAATATATATAATATATATATATATATATATATATATATATATATATATATATATATATATATATATATATATAATATATATATAATAATAATATATATATATATATATATTATATATCATATAATCTGCGACCCTCTGTCAGTGCTGGGCACTTAGAATCGCATGGCATTCTGGGTACTGATTAGCAATGTCTGAGACTTGAGTGTAGGTTGACTTTGAGCCCCTCATTTTAAGATAAAATAACTACTTTGTTTTGTATTAAGTATAGTAGAAACTCATGGTTACTTGATGTTTTTCAGATTGATAGGCTTGTCTAGGGCCTCCTCCTACTGCTCTATGGACCCTTTCAAGAGAGTTTCATTATCAGCATCATAGTTGGCCCCACAAGACTTCCTTTTTAACATTCCATATGTTATCTTAATGCAGAGGAAGTAGATTGGGGCCCAAATAGAATGTTCAAGCATTGTTTTTGTTTACCTTGTTGAAAGGGTCTATAGAGATCTTCATTGACTAGGACTAGGGCTTCATTCATGTCTGGGGGAACTGCAATTCGATGTTCAACTCAACATCTCAAAAGCTGACCCTAGAATTCTCCAACGCAACACTTTATTAATCCCAAGGGGGAAATTCTTTTGCTACCTGGCAACCACACACAACATACATACATCAGTAGGACAGTTGACACTTAAGACCGTCTTAAGTCAATCTAATCTAATCTAATCTAAGTGTCTGTCTCTTGTGTTTAATGTGACCACGCTTGGTGAGGATTCGGTTCGGTCGTATACCTGAAATAGCGCTCCTCCTCTGCAGCCTGCTTCTTCCCGAAGGCCCCTCCTGCTTCCCTGATGGAGCCTCCTGCACCCCCACCCTTGCCTGCCCCCTTCCCCAGCTCCCCCAGCTGAGCAGGACAGAAGGTAAACACAAACACAAAGACACAAAGAGGACGGTGTGAATGGAGGTTGGGCTGTGTGGGGGACTCATTTGTGAGTGTGACAGGCAGTCACAGAAATGACTGTAATTTACAACAATAGCGCAAAACAAAAGCAAAGACCACACACAATAACACGCTCAACAAAAGCAGAATGTACAGGAAGAAAATAGCTCAGAAATTGCATTTCAAACAGAGTGTGTTGGGGTGGGGCTGGTGTTAAGAGAATATTCAAAATGTTATATAGGGAATAAAACAATTAACAAAGACTTTCCTGCCGACCTTGTACATTGTAGGACTACCTCAAATATAAGCTACTGGACAAAGAAGCTTTGACCACACTTAAGCAGTATTTGTGGGTACAAATAGTAGTGTAAAAATAAACTTGACAGATTGATACTGTTCAGGGCAGGGACATGTGCAAACTGCGCCTTCTGTGTCAGCAGGCAACAGCTGCATGGGTAGGTCAGGATAGCAAGGAACCTTCACCTCATTTACTCATTTACGTGTGGTAATTACTGTAGTTTACGGAAAGTTTCTGACGCAATCTGCAGAGCACAGCCCCGTTTATACTGTGGGCCATCAGCCCAGGAACCTAAGCCCAGGAGTTTTGGCCAAGGCTACAGGCACCAGGGCTAGAGTTCCTGCTGGGTTTACACTTATCATGGGCCATTTTACGAACTGCCAAAATTCATACATAAATTCATCAAGACAAGACCAGAGCAGAGCAGTATTGACCCAAGAACTGAGTTCTAGCACCAGGTTTGGCCCCCAAGTATAAACATGGCTCACAAGAAGCAACGAACCAGTTTCGATGCTTTAAATAGCGACTCTGCCATTGTTTACCAAGTGTGACCAAAATAGTTAACCTTTTTCTACGTGACAGGTAAAAGACCCGGACATTCGAAGTGAGACGACAATCAGTAGGTGGCTATCCTGGCTAGCTGCTAGCTATCCATTCCGAGCAGCAACATAAAGTTGGCGATGAAAGCATGCAACAAAACGCACACAGATAGGAATAATTGCGTGCAGAACACCGCAAGGTAGACGACCATAAAAATATCCTTGAGAATCAAGATGAGAGGCCACAACGCCCACTCTTTTCAACTGCGATCTTGCTAACGTTAGCCAACTAACGTTATCTTTATTTGCATCAGTCCCATCATCCCGTTTCTTTTTATACAGGTGTCATTTGAACGTGAATGTGATTGGCAATTCGGTAAATACCTGATCAGACGACATTCTAATCTGAGTGGTGAGATATCCTCTCAAACTGGATCGCAATAGACGCGCCATAGCTCCCCTTTCTGCTATCAGATGAGTGCCCTTGCTGGTTGAAGGCAAGGCTAATGGGAATAATAACCAGTTTCACTTCCTTGTCACGTGTTTAATATCAATTTCAAAATAAAAGTCCTTTCTTTTTTTTTAATGCCGGTTTGCAGCTACTTGCACCGAAGTCCAAACGTAGCACGTCTCTGGGATCGTTACTATCTTTAGCTCAATTTTGTTCCATCACAGTTAATTACTTAATGTTTTGGAAAATGTTGGGAGTGGGTATAGGCAGAGAGGGTTAAAGCGGAGCCTACAGGTGTCCTGGTTAAATTGTAAAACAGTTTTGGCAAAGAGAGGGTTGTTTAGCCTAAATATAATCACCTACAAATAGAATACCTACGATATTTTATGCAAGGTATCCATCTTTATTTGTGAGTGGTTATTATGAATTATTTTGGGAATGATTTGAAATGATGAGATGTTAATGATAAAGCCAGTGCAGTCTCACTATAGGTCCAATGGAGCTAATCTATAATAAGGGAGTGGGCTGTAGCCTAGCCCAGGGGTTCCCAAATGTACCCCCTCCCCCCAAATACCACTAGGTTCTGTTCAAGGACCCCCTTGATGTGTTATTAAACCCATCAACAATATTACGGCAAATGTAAAAAAAATACATTAATCTAATCCTAATAATTATTTTAGCCACAAGCACTTCGCGATGGAGCATACAGTGTGTAAAAATTGCATTTGGGGCTTTTTGGGGCCTATATGAGAGCTATCACTCTACTATTATTCCCAGTCTTTATCATGGAAAATATAATGTTCAGATATGCGACAAATTATTATGGCAATGTATAACAGCCCTCATAGTAATAGGTATATTTTACATTTTTCAAATGTATTTATTTGTTGCTTTTATTTTTCCTTCCAACTTGCTGAGGCCCCCCTGGCACCCCCTCGTGGCCCCCCAGCCTAGCCCAGCCCAGTGTTCGCCAGGGGCTCAGACGTCTTCCAGTGGGGTAGCTCCCTGAGTTTCCAGAGGTAGGATGTGGGTTGGGTTACCTCTCACCCTCCCTCTCTATCACCCTCTCCATCCCCCTCCTTTCCTCCACCTCTCTCTCTCTCCACCTCTCTCTCCTCTCTGCCCCTATTCTGGGCTGAACACACACACAGTCCCATAGACACAAACATAGAGTCTCTCTCTCTCTCTCTCTCTCTCTCTCTCTCTCACGCACACACACACACACATTCACAGGCGCGCACACACACACACACACACGGTCACACACGTTCCTGCTCTGAGGAACGGCAGTGCCGTGCGCCCAGAGGCCAGGAGAAGTTCCTCTTCGGAGAGCGAGGAAGAAGAAGAAGAAGAAGAAGACAGGCGAGGAGTGGAAGGCTCTTTCTTCTCAAACGTAAAGGGCAGAGAGAGGAGCTAGGAGCCATGGCTGGCCACCTCACCGCCCTCAGGAGCTTCGTCCTGCTGCAAGCACTGTGTCTGGCCCTGGGGCAAGTGGTGAGTGTGCGGGGGGCACCAGTGGAGGCGATAGGGACACCTGGGGTATCTGTCTCTGCCAGCTGGGAGGCTTCGAGCCTGTGCAGGGAGCTGAATTAGGGGCTGATAAAAGTGAGAGAGACTAGAGGCTTCGGAGAAGACATTTGGCTCCTTATTTGGGTTATTTGGAGAGGTTGTTAGGCTCCTTCTCATGTTATTCTGCTGCTGGTGGACCGGTGCTAGTTCTCCTGGGTTGGCCTTGGTGCCAGTGTGTCGGCATTATCTTGTTACCTTTGATATGACTGAGCACGATATAACAGTGTCTTAAATGTGTTTTGTAAGAGTTATGTGATGTGGCATAAATGGCAGATGAACTCCTCTCTAATGTAGACATGAGAGTCTGTTAGCAGTTCAGATGTTGTTTCCATACCAGTGTGTCTTTACCTGAAGCTTATGGCTAAACTGGATGTGACTTTTGAGTCATTAGAAAAGTTTTTCAGTTATTTCACTGTGCATTGTGCATTTTAAGTGGATGTATGACAAATCCATAGATGTTCAGGATTCCTGGCAATGGGAATGGTGTTGGCTGTTTCTGTAATGAATGCTTATTTTATTTTAAATGTTGCATTTCACAAGGACACAAATATGAAGATATGAACGTTGTTGTTTTGAGAATCTTGAAAAAGAGACATAGTGGAATAGACCCTAACCTCACAGGAATTGCTGGTGGACACACACACACACACACACACACACACACACACACACACACACACACACACACACACACACGCACACACCAGGCAAACAAGGACCCTCATTCAAAGCCTTGTTCAAATACACATTTAGAAAGTGTAACCTGAGGCCTTACCTCTCAAAATCCCACATAGGTGCCACCTTTGGTAAATCGATGCTGTGACTTCAAATACAATTTGTATTACAAAACAAAACCAATGTTAATGATTATATTTATTTCCTATAATTAGTATTTTATTGTAGCCTCCTATCTGCCCTGGCTCCTGGCAGATGACCAGTTGGTGTGATGGCACAGGGGGTGGACAGGGCAAACATTCCTTTCCCCGCAACCCTCCAGATTCTCTCTTTCTCACACACATGTGACACACACACACACACACACACACACACACATATTTACACACTAGATTTTCAAGACAATGTTTATTTTCTTTTATTTATCTCTTTATTTATTTATTAATTCTATCTATTATTTATTTATACTATTTGCCTCTCTCTCTTTTTATAATGTATATTTGTTTTATTTTACCAAGCAATTTAGACAAGCCTAGGCTACTGGTTTAGATAAAGCACTAAGACAATTTAAAGTTCTTTTCAGGCCGAGCACTGGACATGTGAAAAAGGTGAAACGGTTTCTTTTTGTGTTTAATTTCAGAGCGGTCCTCCAGGATCACAGGGACCTCCAGGGCCACCAGGCCCCTCTGGAACCCCCGGAGCTGACGGAATCGATGTGAGTATCCGAGCCGCTTCGCTGCTCCCGCAGGTTGGAGCGAGGCGCACAAAGGCGCTCATTGTGCACCACGGTTTACCGGTGGTGCGCTGCCTTGTAATGCCAGACTTCTACCACTAGATGGAGCCCAAAATGAAAACAGAGAATACAAAAGGGTCCTGTTTGGAAGAGAGTAGGGTCTTTGAAAGGCAGGTCCCCCTGTTTTGCAAGGGGAGTTTTAGTTAAGATTGTGGTAACTCGATAGGACCATGGGTTTTTGTAACAGCAGGTAGCGCTTATTCAGTGGCATTTTAAAACCTGGAAAGAGATGTTGCCCTACATGTGCAATTCCAAAGGTAGCAACTTTATTCCGCAATGTGTTGACTGTTACTTCAATGTAAATCTGATGTGAAAACAAGCAAACAAACAAGTAAACTTTGCCCTTAGTTCTCATAAGTGTGACACTTAACAATCAAGTGTTTATATAAACTAGACTGAAGCACAACCTTAGTCTGAGGGAAAATATGAAACACATCTACAGTTTATCAATAAATGTGAAGCTATCTGGTGAAAGATCCGCGCATTCTGTAGGGTGTGTCACAGAGGCAAGGCTTCATATAATCTCCGCCCATTGCTGTTCTTTATAGATCAGTGGTTCATGCCCTCATCACACACCAGTGAGTTCCTAATCAGAATTCTAAACCAACCTCTTTGTTATTGTTTTTGTCTCCAGGGTGATAAAGGACCCCCTGGCCCTCCTGGAGCACCTGTAAGTCTCAAAATGTTAGGACATTACTGCTCCTATGTCTAAATATATAATAAACAGCATATATTTAAATATGTAATACATAGTGTATTGTGTGTGTGTGTGTGTGTGTGTGTGTGTGTGTGTGTGTGTGTGTGTGTGTGTGAGAGAGAGAGAGAGAGAGAGAGAGAGAGAGAGAGAGAGAGAGAGAGAGAGAGAGAGGGAGGGAGGGAGGGAGGGAGTATGAGTATCCAAGGTGTGTGTGTGTGTGTGTGTGTGTGTGTGCGCGCGTGTGTGTGTATGTGTGTATGTGTGTATGTGTGTATGTGTGTGTGTGTGTGTGTGTGTGTGTGTGTGTGTGCTTTGGTTCCAGCTTATTTGTAACTGCCTGTACCTGTCTTCACAGGGCCAGAAGGGCGAGCCTGGGGAGCCCGGCCCAGATGGCACTCCAGGGGAGAACGGCATTGATGTGAGTCTAGTACACAACACTACACTAAAGCTCCAGCATTGATGTGAGTCTAGTACACAACACTACACTAAAGCTCCAGCATTGATGTGAGTCTAGTACAGCACTCGTACAACATTACACTAAAGCTCCAGCATTGATGTGAGTCTAGTACAGCACTCGTACAACACTACACTAAAGCTCCAGCATTGATGTGAGTCTAGTACACAACACTACACGAAAGCTCCAGCATTGATGTGAGTCTAGTACAGCACTCGTACAACACTACACTAAAGCTCCAGCATTGATGTGAGTCTAGTACAGCACTCGTACAACACTACACTAAAGCTCCAGCATTGATGTGAGTCTAGTACACAACACTACACGAAAGCTCCAGCATTGATGTGAGTCTAGTACAGCACTTGTACAACACTACACTAAAGCTCCAGCATTGATGTGAGTCTAGTACAGCACTTGTACAACACTACACTAAAGCTCCAGCATTGATGTGAGTCTAGCGCAGCACTTGTACAACACTACACTAAAACGCCAGCATTGATGTGAGTCTAGCGCAGCACTCGTACAGCACTACACTAAAGCTCCAGCATTGATGTGAGTCTAGTACAGCACTCGTACAACACTACACTAAAGCTCCAAGCCAAACACTGAAACCACTCCAAACATTCAGCACAGTATCGCTGCGCTTCACAAACCATCTAGGCCTAGAGAGATTAACATAGAGATCCTGGCCCCTCATTTAGCTGACAGGTCTAATGGTGCGTTCATGAGCAGGGGGGAGGGGGGGGGGGGGTGGATGGGGGTATGTCACACCTGGACTGGGGGCTTCACAGTTTGAAGTGGGGGCTTTGGGAGAGCTCCCAGGAGAATGCTTTGACGTCACTCAACATAGAAAGATAAAAAATTGACTTGTTCCCAAATAAGTCACTTCATTCTTTGTTTATGTTATACTCATAAGTGCAGGTGATTGTGATATTGAACAATACTTCCCAGAGTACCTTGGAGTAACTATGTCATGTTAGCCTTCTGGCTAGCTAGCCAATGAACATTAGCACCGTCGCCCGTTTGTTATTGTCAAGTGAAGGCTCTCAGTGCGGAAGTATGGAGTTCCAAAGAGTGAACCTTCCCACTTCCCAGCTACATGTACACACGATAAGTCTTAGGTCTCACATGTCACACGCACAGACCAGACATAACTATGTTATGTTTGACACATTCACACGTTACCATCTTCATTGGCTTCCTATAGCAGCCAGAATTAAACTCACTCTGGCTGCTACACTTACTGGATCTGCACCTTGATATCTTAATTCCATGGTCCAGTGCTACGGTCCTGCTACACTTACTGGATCTGCACCTTGCTATCTCAATTCCATGGTCCAGTGCTACGTTCCTGCTACACTTACTGGATCTGCACCTTGCTATCTCAATTCCATGGTCCAGTGCTACGTCCCCTCTCAGCTGCTGCAGTTCAGTTCAGTTCATCTTTATCTTCCATTTGCCCAGGCACAAGCACATGTGCATTGGAATTCTTGTGCAGGGCAGGCCTCAAAGTCACAAAGATAGAAAGAACATTGTAAAAACAACAACAACAGCAACAAACACAATACACATTGTATGAGCTCAAAATACAATACATGGAAAGAAATATAAGGCAGAGGTCTACATAAATAAATATAACAGCTATAGAGGAATAAATAGTATGATAAAAAGGTAAAAATATAAATTCTGCTTCTGCTGGCGTCTGCTGCAGTCTCTGATGAGTGTTTGCTATGTCAGCCTTCCATCAGAAAAACATTTTCTCGCTGATTTATTTTACTAGCAACAGGGGTAAGTAAACAAACGTTTCAGCCTTATGGCCTTCATCAGTGTAGCCCTCCATCAGCACAAAGAGGTCACAGTCAACAGAACAGAGCTCTGCTCTAGAATCTTTGGTCAAAACTCTTTTCTTCTGTGATGTGAGTCCTCGTTGGTGGAATGATGTACATAATGCTCTTCTTTCTAGCGATAGTTTGGGGATCTTTAAACAGTGTTTAGAGGTTTGTCTGTTTACATTGTTTCAAAGTAATGAATTTCATGATTTGTACTTTGTATATTTTCAAGGTTATTATTATTCAGTCAATTATATGTATCTATCTATATCTATCTGTCTATCTATCTATCTATCTATCTATCTATCTATCTATCTACTGTATCTATCTATCTATCTATCTATCTATCTATCTATCTCTCTCTCTCTCTATCTCTCTATCTCTCTATCTCTCTATCTCTCTCTCTCTATCTATCTCCTCCTGATCCTGTGAGGGTGGCTGTTCTCGCCTTCATGTTTCTCTGTGAATCAGGATGTTGAGGATGAAGCTGCTGTATTTGTAATTACATACAGTGATTCCAGGTGTGTAAAGCCATAGAGAGGGAATTCAATCCACAATGCAGTAGAGCATCAAATCCATCTTAGTTGTTCTCATAACTGACCTCTGACCTCGGTCAGAATCCTCCCAGTGATAAACTGTCACCGCTATCACAGTGTCAATTTACTGGACCATCAAATCAACATCAACAGTTGCTCTGTTACAGTAATAGCTTAGCTGCTCATTCATCCAATGTATCACAATGTAACCACAACTTCCGGTTTAAGCAGTACAGTCCTAAAGTAGAGAGCAATTGCCCCATTTGCCCCAATACAATCTAGGTACATTCTACACTTAACATAGAGATTTAGCATTAGGCCCGAGGCTCAATAGAAACACTGCATAGAAAAGAACACGTGGGATAAAAGCTTAGCTGACAACATATAGTGATGTTAATATTGATGTTTATGTTACAGTTTTTCTCAGTCGCTTTGGTGCTTTTCTCACATCACTATTAACATTTGCACAGCAGTTAGTGCAATTCTCAAAACAATTAGTGCAAACTGCAAAACATAGTGGATGACCTGCAAAAGCACGTCACTTGCTCAAAATGGATAGTCCATTCCTCAAAAGCAGGTATTCATGTCAATGAAACTGTCAGTGTCATCAAAATTAGAAGTCTTGACACCATCGTTTATGAACAAGATAGTAAAATGGCTTTGTCATGTTTTCATTATGACAGTTCTCTCAGTGTTTTCCAATGCAAAAAAAGGTCAGAACTCGGTGACACTACCTGAACATGCTCAAGACAGCACTATACAGCACTTGCACAGCCATTTAAAAACTACAGTAAAGTTACACATTGCTGTAGTTAGATGAGTAAGTGAGTACAAGACACTGAATACGTACATTTTTACTGTATGCTCTTTGCAATTCTACAGCATTGTGACAGAATTTGATAACTATTTCAACAATTTTGTATGTAATGACTCAAGCAATGAAATTAAGACTATTAGTTTTATTGGGAACGACTATTCAGCATTCATAAGTATAGTTCATTTTGACTGACATGACATAAGCAAATGATAATGTTAAAAAACAGCAGAGAATTGTATGAAAGCAACTGATACATGTCCAAAAGTATTTGCAATTTGTTCAGAGGAAGGAGAAATTGCTACTATGATGTGCACAAATGACTAAATGTTGTGGAGGTTGAACTAATAGTTATGAGAATTTTCATTCTGATCTGAAAAAAGCACCAAAGCGACTGAGAAAAACTGTAACTTACTTGGAATAACAGAATATGTGTAAACATCACAGGAAACACTATGGGTCCTAGTTTAGATGATGGGGAAAGTGCAGTCACTTACTGAGCAAAGTATCTCATGTATAAACGCTATTGGGTGGCATGTGGAAACCTTGAGCTGGCCCATCAATCAATCATCAGTGTTTGTGCTTAGGGTCTTGCTCATGCTATGGAATTGTTAAACAGGTTTTGCCTTTGTTATTACTGTAATAAGCTTTAGTGAGACTTTACACTTTGCAATTTGCCCGCTATTTAAATTAGGGGCCTATATAAATTATAAAAGTTGTTATTCAAGCAGTAGAAGTTTTTTAAAAGGACAACAATATGGTGTAACCACATATGACGCACTGATGTTGTTGACTCTAAGGTCAGTTAGTGTTGAACAGAGGAAAACAGATTGGCTGAGGGGTCAGTCTCTTTTTCACACAGACCCACTTACCCTCTCAGTCACATGAGGAAAACACACACACACACACACACACACACACACACACACACACACACACACACACACACACACACACACACACACACACACACACACACACACACACACACATTCCTCTAGGATTTGTCAGATAATCTGGCCTGGAATGTCGATCCCATCTCAGAGTTTCTCTCATTAGCTGGAAATGTCAGCAGGGACTGTTCCTTCAAATTGTTTATAGGGCTTTTAGCCCTGGGAAAATACAGAGGCAAGAAGGAGTTATGGATTAATCCATGCCTCTTCCTCTTTGTTTTTAAATATTCAAATGTAGACTTACTTCTTTTCTCTATTTCTTTTAAAGCAGTGTTATGAGTTTCCCTACATTTCTTGTACATTGCTTATTTTTTCTGCATTTTACGGTATGTGTATATGTTTTGCAGGCAGGATGATAAAGAGTAAAACAAAAAAAATCATAATCAAAGTATTTGTACACTACCGGTAGTATCTTTTTGTTATATATGATTCTCTCTCTCTCTCTCTCTCTCTCTCTCTCTCTCTCTCTCTCTCTCTCTCTCTCTCTCTCCGTAGGGATTGATTGGAGCAAAGGGAGACAGGGGACCTTTAGGAAGTCCTGGACCAAAGGTACACGAAGGGGGGTGCACCATAACAAACATGTTTTTTGCCGAATGTCATTTAAATTTCAACATACTGTAGACCCTTTCAATCTGTTCCTAGAAGGCTTCTGGTTGAAAAGTTAAAAACCAATAACTTTAGCGTAATGCTCTATACCATGACGACTTTCAAACTTTTTTGGTCCCCAAGTTACAATTAGCTCAATGTTGTTTTCTGTGCCACTGGTAATGCCTTAGGAACACATGTGTTTATTTATGCAGTTGAAAGGGTCTATATGCATCATGCATGGCGTAATCAGTGCCAGCTCAGATGATACCTAGAGGACAACAGAAACTTGTAATTCCTGCAACTGGTTTGTAAAGATGACTCCTCGTCTTCTCCTTCCTTCTGAATTCAGGGTCAACCAGGACCAACAGGGCCCCAGGGACCAACTGTAAGTAGAAATAAACTTAATAAAGTTTAAAATGCCACTGATCACAAAGCAGTTTTTTAAGTAGTGTACAGACAAATCTCACAAGAGAGAGGAGTTGTGGCTCGCACATCTTGTACTGACATAATCTGTCCACTAGATGGGAGTGTTTACTTTCTAGTCATAGTCATTTCTCCTAACAAGTATAAAGGTTCATGTCTCTGTTGATCTTTCTTTTATTATTATTTTTATTATCAATTCATCCTGGTAGATCCTGATGTTATAAAGCATACTGGTGGAACTAAGCTGTACTGTTGTGATTTGTGTTTTCACTGAGAAGAAGAACTGAGCGTTAACCTTGTGCTTTATTTCTGTGCAGGGCCCTGGCCTTCCTGGACTTGCAGTAAGTACACAAATAAAAAATGCTGCAGAGATAAACGCCAAATGAGGACAGAGAACAGGGTCATTTGTTCCAATACACTGGACCAAGGATTTAACACCTCTCATTACCCTTTCCCTCGTGCTAACAAAAAAGTTATACGTTTTCTGGCGGCCTCGTATTTTGGTCCAACCTCCCCGGGCCCTCTGTCCCACCGAGCTGCAGCTCTCCACCATCCCTCAGCGGACAGCTAAAGTCACGACTCACTGGAGTGAGACAAATGACCGTCCCGTAGCCTTTTATTCACCAGGCCAAATTAAACGAGTCCTTAAATGTGCAGGATAGGAGAGGAATGCCCTAGTGTCTCTTCCAAATAAGCCAGTCTGCCAATATGGTGTAAAATGTTTTCCTTGGCCTTGTCTTTTCAGCGTTATGTAGACCGGCGCCGACATGAGGCTCCTGAGCTATACTCATGGGCCTACAGTAGCGTCTCCTCTCCATTGGTACGTTCTCAACACAACCCCGCATACCAGCGGCGACCTCTGCCACCACCTGCACTGGTGTGCGGGGCTATATTGAGAACAACGTTGCCTTGGTAATGGAATGTCGACAGCGTAGAGCGCCGTAGGCCTACACTCACAGCGACGCCAGGCATCTGCAGCGCTTTCTTGTTCTTGAGATGATGGTCAGAGTTCTCGTGTACCTGTTTGACTGGTTTGGCTTTAAAAGCTTTCGATACAATCAAATGAAATACGCATGCTTTTTAAGCTGCGCCACGCGTATGGGAGACGGCAGACTGTCTCTTCACGAGCTGCTGCTGCAGTGTCAGAGACGGTGGGTAGAAAGGGTGGGTAGAGAGGGTGGGTAGAGAGGGTGGCACACGGCTTCTAAACCGGCTGAGTGTTCAACAACAACAACCATAACACAGCAACCCCTGGGCAGCAAAGTGTGGAGTGCAGTGTGCCGCAAGCTTTCCCTCCGAAATAAACCAGCTGCAGGCTTCCATTTGAGATGTCACTCACTCACACACACACACTCACACACACACACACACACACACACACACACACACACACACACACACAGACACACACACACACACACACAACATACACACACACACACACACACACATTACACACATTACACACAGACACACACTTCTAAGCTATACTCATGAGCCTAGTGTAGCTTCACCTCTCCATTGTTATGAATTGAATGACATCTGTCACTGAATTTCTTAATTCCATTTTCTTTTCCCAGGGTGCACCGGGTCCTATTGGGCTTCCTGGTGAGTTGGGCAAGGCTGGACCCAAGGTAAGCGCTGCATGATGAACTCAACTTCAAATCTGCACATTTTTAGCAATGGATAATTTGTTCCACTTCTCACAGAAGTATAGTGGGACTTTCTGACATTGTATTGACCATAACAATAATAACAATAACATAAAGACCAAAGGCCCCTTCTTACAGTCATGGTGCTTAGCACAACGCGAGTCTTGTTCCTATCTCACACCCAATGCAGTAATGATTCGGGCTTGTAACCGGAGGGTTGCCGGTTTGATCCCTGACCAGTAGGAACGGCTGAAGTGCTTTTGAGCAAGGCACCTAACTCCTTACTGCTCCCCGAGCGTCGCTGTAGCCAGGTAGCTCACTGCTCCGGGTTAGTGTGTGCTTCACCTCATTGTGTGTTCACTGTGTGCTCTGTGTGTTCACTAATTCACGGATGGGATAAATGCAGAGACCAAATGCCTTGTATACACAAGTATACTTGGCCGAGAAACCTGATTTACATTTACATTTTACATTTAAAGTGAAAGGCATGTACGGTAATCCAGCTATCTAAAGAGCACTCTGTCACAAAATGTAACAATTGATGAGACAGCAACGAGTGTCAGGCAACACGACTGGTCTGCATGGGTATGCTTAAGAATTTTATAGGATTTCAATTTTTCATTTGATTATTATTGTGGTAAGTGTTGTTTTTTTTCAGGCTATGCTTTCGATTGTAACCCCTTGTCAGTCAATAGTGAAAGCACAGTTACAGCATGTGAAATTAGGGTATGTATTTGCATCGCTGGCAGTCTTATACTGACTTCCTGTTCCTGTTGCTGTTTCCTCTCCCAGGGCATGATGGGAACTCCTGGGCCTCCAGGCCTGCCAGGACCTCCAGGCAAACCAGTAAGTTCAATTTTAGCCCCACAGTATGAAAGATAAAGATACAACTATAACTATAAATATCTATAACGATAAAAACAAAGTGTTTTAGAGTCCAGTGTGTTAGAATAGAGTGAATTAGAGTCAACTGTGTTAGACCAACGGTGTGTTAGAATAGAGTGTGTTAGAGTCCAGTGTGTTAGAATAGAGTGTGTTAGAATCCAGTGTGTTAGAATAGAGTGAATTAGAGTCCAATGTGTGAGAATAGAGTGTGTTAGAATCCAATGTGTTAGAATAGAGTGTGTTAGAATCCAGTATGTTAGAATAGAGTGAATTAGAGTCTACTGTGTAAGACCAACGGTGTGTTAGAATAGAGTGTGTTAGAATAGAGTGAATTGGAGTCCAATGTGTGAGAATAGAGTGTGTTAGAATCCAGTGTGTTATAATCCAGTGTGTTAGAATAGAGTGAATTAGAGTCCACTGTGTTAGACCAACGGGTGTGTTAAATTCTAGTGGGGAAGTAGTTTGCCCTGTTGAAATGGGATGAGACACACACACACACACACACACACACACACACACACACACACACACACACACACACACACACACACACACACATACACACATACACACATACAAAATATTTCTTATTTGTAGTTTTCACCAGTGAGTAGAAACAGCATTGAGACAGTCTGTGTTTATCGTCTGATATCATATTCACTTTGAGCGGGTGCAGCATAATATTGACTGAATCCAAATCACCACCTCAGAGTTGGAGATCTCACTGGAATCCGGCTTGAGTAGGCTGAGGCGAATATTTAGCAGCTAATAACACTCTGCTTTTGTCTGTGTGTGAACTCAGTTTCTCTCACTCCTTGTTCCCTCAGGGACCTCCCGGAAAGTTCCTCGGTGGAGGAGAGGAGGGCAGCGCTGACTTCCAGGTGAGACGGTGTAGCGTTGCCCCTAGCAACAGCCATTTATTTGGTACTGTATGCGTGAGGCACAGGTTTTGATTCAAGTCAACAACATGCTGGTCCAAATATCACTAGGGGTGGTAAGTTGTAACTAGTAAGAGACCTATGCGTAAGCACATATTCGTTTAACCTACAAGATAGGTGGACAAAGTTTAATTTTCCTAAAGTATCTTTCAGGATTGTTTATGTTAAAGTGGCTCTAGTCGTTCTATTGGGATTATCAGGTAGGATCCAGCTGCATGCTAAACCCCCTGCCCTTTCTAAGCCAGCCCAGTTCTCCCAGTGTGGAGGAGTAGGAGCTGGCCAGTTCTCCCAGTGTGGAGGAGGAGGAGCTGGCCAGTTCTCCCAGTGTGGAGGAGCAGGGGCAGACACTCTGTAGATAGATAGATAGATAGATAGATAGATAGATAGATAGATATTTTATTGATCCCCAGGGGAAAGGGAGGGTTGTGCTAGGAATCTGGGATGTTAACAGGCCCCATCTTCCCACCAGAGCCACACGCATGTCAACCTCACATCTCCCCACCAGGGCCACACGCATGTCAACCTCACATCTCACATCTCCCCACCAGGGCCACACGTGTGCCTCTCTGCACTCACATCTCTGATCTCGCTCTCCTACTATTTCTCCCTCTTTCTCTGTCTCCCCCTCTCTCTCCTCTCCTCTCCTCTCCTCTCCTCTCCTCTCCTCTCCTCTCCTCTCCTCTCCTCTCCTCTCTCCTCTCCTCTCCTCTCCTCTCCTCTCCTCTCCTCTCCTCTCCTCTCCTCTCCTCTCTTCTCTTCTCCTCTCCTCTCCTCTCCTCTCCTCTCCTCTCATCTCATCTCCACCCTGCTCCTCTCATCCTCTCCTCTCCTCTCCTCTCTTCTCTTCTCTTCTCTTCTCCTCTCTTCTCCTCTCCTCTATTCTCTTCTCCTCTCCTCTCCTCTCTTCTCTTCTCTTCTCTTCTCTTCTCTTCTCTTCTCTTCTCCTTTCCTTTCCTTTCCTCTCCTCTCCTCTTCTCTCTTTTCCTCATCTCCACCCTGCTCCTCTCCTCCTCTCCTCTCTTATCTTCTCTTCTCCTCTCCTCTCCTCTCCTCTCCTCTCTTCTCTTCTCTTCTCCTCTCCTCTCCTCTCCTCTCCTCTCCTCTCCTCTCCTCTCTTCTCTTCTCTTCTCTTCTCTTCTCTTCTCTTCTCTTCTCTTCTCTCCTCTCCTCTCCTCTCTCCTCTTCTCTTCTCCTTTCCTCTCCTCTCCTCTCCTCTCTCCTCTCCTCTCTCCTCTCCTCTCCTCTCCTCTCTCCTCTCATCTCCACCTTGCTCCTCTCTCCTCTCCTCTCCTCTCCTCTCTCCTCTCCTCTCCTCTCCTCTCCTCTCCTCTCCTCTCCTCTCCTCTCCTCTATCCTCTCATCTCCACTTTGCTCCTCTCCTCTCCTCTCTCCTCTCCTCTCCTCTTCTCTGCTCTCCTCTGCTCTCCTCTCCTCTCCTCTCCTCTCCTCTCTCCTCTCCTCTCCTCTCCTCTCCTCTCTCCTCCTCTCTTCTCTCCTCTCCTCTCTCCTCTCCTCTCCTCTTCTCTGCTCTCCTCTGCTCTCCTCTGCTCTCCTCTGCTCCTCGCCTCTCCTCCTCTCTTCAGCTCTCTTCTGTTGCCCTCATTGATATGGGAGTTTGTGGAATCCCCCGTAATGAGCACCATTAAGTGGATTTCATCAAAGCCTCCCTGTGCCCATTAGTGTGGGTCTGGGCTAAGACCC
This sequence comes from Alosa sapidissima, assembly GCF_018492685.1. Taxonomy (NCBI): domain Eukaryota; kingdom Metazoa; phylum Chordata; class Actinopteri; order Clupeiformes; family Clupeidae; genus Alosa; species Alosa sapidissima. Next base: position 6,076,307 of record NC_055977.1, on the reverse strand, counting down.
AGGGCTTGCCGGGCCCCCAGAGCCTTAAGCCAGGCCGCACCGGGCCAGACTGAGTCGACCCGGCAGGACGACCCGCCTGTGTGTGTGTGTGTGATTCAGGATCGTTAGAGGAACCAGGGGCTTCGGATTTTGGGTCTCCTCCAAAAGTGCCGCTTTTTGCACACACACACACACTAACACACACACATACACACACACACACACACACACACACACACACACACACACACACACACACACACACACACACACACACACACACACACACACACAGCCCTTTGAAGCCCAGATCAATCCTCCTCATTTCTTTTAATTAGACTTTGGGGTTTCTGAGTGCTATGGGTTGGTGTGTGTGTGTGTGTGTGTGTGTGTGTGTGTCCTCTTCCTTCTTGTCCCCTAGTCCTTGCCTTCCAATAATCCACAGTATAACACTGACCTGATTTGAGAGCTAGAAGTGAATCAATCACCGACTCACTTCTGCTAGCATTGAAGACGAGAGATGAAATGCCTTTGCCTTCGGCCGAGTGGATGAGTGCCTCTGGCTCTGGTCTCTGTGTGTTGACCATTGCCTCTGAACTCTTTCAGTGTCCCACCAACTGCCCAGCCGGACCAAAGGGGCCCCAAGGACTACAGGGAGTGAAAGTAAGTGAACTACAAATCCCAGACAGCAGGGGGGGAAAAGATTAAACCTCAAATTGTGTGTGTGTGTGTGTGTCTGAACTACACAGATGATTTCTTTCAAGATTAAAAAAAAAAAAAAAAAAGCCTGATTAGGTTTTAGTGCCTCGGGGATTGGTAATTATTGGAATATGATGGGCTCTTTATCACGCTGGCTGTGTTTGATCTTTGGCTAACGGAGCTGTTTTCCGACAGGGGCACAAAGGTCGGGCTGGTATTCTGGGTGACCCGGGAAGCATCGGGAAGTTAGTAAGTAGAAAACAGAAGCCTTTGATCATTCTCCATAAGCTACAGTATCTGTAAAATCATATCTGACCAGCCATCCAAAAAACAAACGAAAGAAAAAAAAAACACAAGATAACTTTGGTTCGAATGGCTTTGCTGATTCATTCTTTCACTGAGTTTGGAATCAAGTCAAGTTTAAGTCAAGGTATTTGTATGGTCATCTCAGGGACAACTGGACAGTGTACCAGATCAAATATAAACAGTGTTAACAGAGCAAGGTGCATGCTGGGTATATGTGTGTGTGTGTGTGTGTGTGTGTGTGTGTGTGTGTGTGTGTGTGTGTGCTCTTCTGTGCTTATGTAACATTACTAGCTGTAAGAATTATCAGAGAGATGCATTCGCTAACCCCAGGTGGATTAAGACATGTTTGAAAACTCATCTCCCTCAACAGAAATGATAGAATAATTATTTTGCATAAGTATGGATGTTTTTTGGCCTCATTATTCAAATTGAAATGTATTTTGCAATTGGTAATTCAGTGTGCAAATTAGTCAATCGATATGAGAACGCATTGCATTTCATCTGTCAGCAAAACACATTTCTTCTTGAATGAAGAGGCCCAAAAGCAACCGTATGTACGGGGCCTAAAATAGCCGCAAAGCCTCCCAGGGAGACTGTCAAATGAGTGCAGTGAAGGGCAGAATGTTGAGGATATTCATACTAGCTCCCCCCTGGACCATAGATATTACACCATGCTCCTCTCCCCCCTGGACCATAGATATTTACACTGTGCGTATCTCCCCCCTGGACCATAGATATTACATCATGCTCCACTTCAGAGACCCCCCCGGACCAATCTCACAACAAATTGCTTGAATAAGCTATGCAGTTAATAAATACAACATGCCATAATTGTTTATAATGACACATCTGGTCATACACAACAGCCATTCTCTCTCTCTCTCTCCCCCCCCTCTCTCTCTCTCTCTCTCTCTCACTCTCTCTCTCCTGACACACACACACACACACACACACACACATACAGACCTGCAGTAGTGGGTGGAACTGGCAGTAATGAAGCCCCCAGAGCCCCTTGACTGACACTAATCTGAGTGTGATTAGTCAGGCGTGGCTCAGGCATGGCGAAGCGAGCCCAGATGAAAGGGATCGGGAGCGAGCTGGCTTCCCCAGACCCAGAGAGTTGGAGCACTGTGTGAATTAATCCGGAGTAATGAATCCCACATCGGCCACGCCAACCCACCCATGGGTCAGAATGGTTATGTACCCAGAATGCTTTGCACCGTGTTGCGCTGTGGTGCCCTGGACAATGTTGTGAGAGGCTTCCCAGCGCAGTGATTGGCCATATCTGCACAGCGCCCATCATTAGGGCTCTCTCCGCTCACAGGATGAGGCAGATGACACACATACACATGGCTATGAGTTACAGATCGACCAAGCGAAAGAAACTGTACACACACAAAACAACATACCGAGACCGCGATAATAAATAGCATGACACACTGACAGAAAATGGGAACACAAGGTACTCATGTGGATGTTTTCCATAGTTGGGATAAAGTCAGTAGTGGATTATCTCAAAGTTACAGCATGCACACATGCGCATCAGTGTCTTACTAACATGTGGTGTTTATCTTCTCTATAGGGTCCTGCAGGAGACGTGGGCATCGCATCAGTGTCTTACTAACATGTGGTGTTTATCTTCTCTATAGGGTCCTGCTGGAGACGTGGGCATCTCTGTCTTACTAACATGTGGTGTTCATCTTCTCTATAGGGTCCTGCTGGAGACGTTGGCATCTCTGGGGAGCAAGGCATCCCTGGCCCTCCTGTAATGTATTTCTTTATATATCTCCAAAAGATAACCGTATGGTATTGATTACAGACCATGTAGACAACGTCCACTATCGGGTGGAATCCTCGTAACTCCATATTTGTTGTTGGCTTATTTTGACAACGCAATGTTGAAAAATACGTTTTTTTTTTCAATTTCCTGAACACAGATTTGGAGATACAAGGTTTCCACCCGACAGCAGCGAAATGTTTGTCCATATATCACAAATGTACAGTATATGTCAGGCCTACTTATGTACAGTAAGATTAATCTTTATTAACAATGAGGACAAATGCTCCTCTTTGATTGCTGAAGTATTACATTAAATACATTAAATACACTTTGGAATTTACATCTAAAATGCTATTTGAATGATTGAGTATGGTAAGTGAATACTCCATACAGACGCTATATTGAAGTTGTAGCGTATAGAGAAGCCAACTGGTAGCAGCCTATGCTAATGTCTTTATTTCATCTTCTAGGGCCCACAGGGTATCAGAGGTTACCCAGGCATGCAGGGACCCAAGGGGGAGATGGTAAGTACATGACAACCCCAAACTTCACTCTAGCACTCTCTCAGTGGCTTGCCACCTGTGTCCCTCTGGCATCCATTCACTTAGCAGCAATTTACTCCTTCTCCAATGCCACTTAGGCAGGGATCACATTAGCCAGCGGCAAGCGGCAGGTTTGCTATTGTTCTCTATGGTTCGGCAGCGGAACGGTGGCAGGTTTCCTATTGTTCTCTATGGTTCGGCAGCGGAACGGTGGCAACGCTGGCGTAACGTTAGCGTTGAACAAGCTGAGCGTTGAACAAGCTGAGCGTTGAACTTGGTTCAACTTTCAAAGCGCAACGCGAGCGTATTCAACTGTCAGTTAAGGCAAACCGTTTGTGTTACCATAGGAACGAGATAGAACTTATTATGGTCTGAGCGTTGTGTGGTGTCAAAATCCACATTAAATAATACAAACTCAAAAGAAGTCCGCACACTGTGGATGTATACTGCAGATGATGGCTTTAATGCACTCCGGAGCATTAGTGAAGCAAGCAAGTAAGTGAAAGCAAAGTAAGATAAGTAAGATAACATCCTCTGGCTGTTGTCCAGCCTTTATACCCCTTCAAGTCATCCCAGACAAGTCACTCTATGTTTACAGATAACTGACCAAGTAATATATGGTACTTCACCTTTGCCCTCTCATCCTGTTATTCCTACATTCTTTAGGTTGTGCCATTCTTTAGGTTTTGCTTACATTTCCTGGCACCAAACCTTGTCTATGCCATTTTCTGCCAGGCCTGCTCTTTCACTTACACCAGTCTTCCTTTCCCACACTGAACATACTACAGACTTCAGTTTCACAAAACAATGATATTACACAGAATAAAGATACTACATAAAAGATATATAAACTAAAGGATTTCAACGAAGCCCACGACAGTTGCGCTTGTCGCTGCCGCTTGCCGCTGGCTAATGTGATTCCCGCCTTACAGTGCAGTCAGGGTGGAGGCCTGGTAAGTAAAGACACCCCAAACAAACGCCCCCAAACTCTCACGCTTCCTCTGTGGGTTTACACCTGAGGACCTCTGACATTCGTTCACTTAGCAACCACTTTTATCCAAAGACAACTCAAAGTTCAGTTAGGGTGCAGACCTGGTAAGTAAAAGACAACCCAAAACTCCAGTCCTGGTCAGTAAAAGACCACCCAAAACTCCAGTCCTGGTCAGTAAAAGACCATTCCAAACTCCAGCGCTCTCTCAGTAGTTTTACACCAGTATAATCATTCCAACAGCGTGCAGCTAAGGCACAGGCATCTGTTATCCTCCAGCTCTCTTATCACCAGTCTATTTAGCTCTGTAAGTATTGACCATACAAACCACCATTGACCCTCTTTCTGTACTTAGCACTTAGCAGCCACTTTTACACGTTTTAAAGTGCAGTTTGGGTTCAGGCTTCTGCATTGTTATCTCCTCCTAGCTCTGGAAGTATTGATCTTATATTGTCTGTCTTACTGGCGTCTTGGTCTGCCAGTTGAGTTAAGCCGGGTAGAGAGTTTTTTTTTTTTTTTTTTCAGTCGCCCACCACATGGTAAACATGGCCAAGTTAACTTCCCTCTCTTCTCAAACTGACTACTCAAACTTTGACTACGGTAATTTTATTTAAATGACTCAGTTTATTTGAGATGTGCGCTGGGCTATATGAAATGCGTGAAGCTCGTCCTGCTTTCGATTAAGACGCAACCAGACGCGACCATACGCGACACTGACACAGTGGGAGCTGCCCGCGCGAGGCTGAAATTTGTTGCGCAACAGGAAATTACGTCATTCTGACGTCACACTGTCACGCGACAGGTTGGGAGCGGCGAGTATACTGTACGTAACATGTTTTAATCAGACGTGATCAGTCTGACTGCTCACACTGCAAAACAGCCACTAAATATTTCCGACATGCGTCCAATCTGATCGGACCGCAACTGGAATGATGATTGTGATGCCGCTCAGACCGTACCACAAATCAAACAGATGTCGGCCTGATTAAAACGTTTGTTGGGATCCAACTGAATCGGGGCTAAAATCACATCAGATTTGCACACACATAGCAGTCAGACCAAGGGGGTATGATACCTGAGGTGTTTACTGGCCAGATGATAGTTAGGTTTGAACTTAACAATACACATTATCTATCAGAGCCCAAAGCCTGCTCTGCCCTTGAGCAAGCATGTAATTCAGCGTTGGCAAGGAAGGAAAAACGTCCTTTTAACACAAAGGACAGAGAATTCTCTTCAAAGTCTCTGTGTGTTTTCTCATCAGCGGCAACAGTCTGCAAGAAGCAGTTCTGATCACTCTAGTCCATCCAGTCCCCCCCCCGCCCACACACACACACCCCACACACATCCCACTCCCCCCTTCCATCCAGTTTCACAGGTGGGGGTGTCTGAGTCCACCCACTGTCCATTTGTAGTTAATGTCTCTATATTGCTGTTATGGCTGATGGTGTAGCTGCTGTTTGTGAAACAACCAGGCTGTTATCTACATCCATTATAAACAATCACTTTTCTCCTGCAATTTAGTCTTTGGGAAAACCCATTTGTGGAGAGTGCTTTTATGGGCACTGCTCAAAACAGAAAACACAGTAGTCCTGTGAAGCAGCTCGCCATTCAAAGCACACTTGACATGCCACATTCACTCGACAAGGCCACACTAACATGCTCAGATGTCTTGACCGTTAGTTGCAAATGTGTGTTCCTTTTGTGTCTCATTAACATGCTCAGATGTCTTGACCGTTAGATGCAAATGTGTGTTCCTTTTGTGTCACATTAACATGCTCAGATGTCTTGACCGTTAGTTGCAAATGTGTGTTCCTTTTGTGTCTCTGCCAGGGTCCGCGTGGTTACAAGGGTCTCTTGGGGCCTGTTGGCATCCCTGGCATCCCTGTAAGTACAGCATCTCTCTCTCTTTCTCTCTCTCTCTCTCTCTTTCTCCTTCTCTCTCTCTTTATCTCTATCCTTTTCTCTCTTTCTCCTCTCTCTCTTTCTAACGTTCTCCTCTCTCTCTCTCTCTCTCTCTAACCTTTTCTCTCTTTCTCCTCTCTCTCTAACTTTCTCTCTCTCTCCTCTCTCTCTCTAACTTTCTCTCTCTCTCTCTTTCGCTCTTTCTCTCTCTCCTTCTCTCTCTCTTTCTCTCTCTATCCTTTTCTCTCTTTCTCTCCTCTCTGTAACTTTCTCTCTCTCTCTCTCTCTCTCGCTCTCTCTAACTCTCTTTCTCTATCGTGAATTTACAAAGAACATCACATCCACTTTGCTGTAGTCCATGGTTTAAATAGCTGAATAGCTGAATAGCTCAGTATAATTGACTGCACAGGTTAATACCAGTGAATTTTGTTTGGTTCGTTCAAGGGTGAGGAGGGGCCCCAGGGACCTCCTGGTGAGCCTGGTGACAAAGGTGATTTGGTGAGTATCTATCTTTTATAAACCCATCCATCCACGCTCTAGACTGGGTAAACTCAGCCCGATCTGCCGGCGATTTGATTTTGCCCTGCAGCTCAGGCTGGAAACCTCCACATTTTTCTATCCTACTTCCTTTACAAATCTGTGGGGACCAATCACAAGGTGTTGGGGGCTTATCTACATGGTGCACCCGGATCGTTGGTCTCATTGGTTGAAGGGCGTACAGAGTCATTTGAACTATGCCCATTGATCACGCCTCTTGTGCAGTAGAACATACAGAGCAGACTCCCCAGACTAATGTTCGATCTTAAAAGATGGTGTGGTGTGGTAGTCTGGTGATAGCCAGGCTATCCATTCTCCCATCCATCCATTTATCCATTTATCCATCCATCCATCCATCCATCCATTAATTCATCCATCCATCCATCCATCCATTCATTCATCCATTAATCCATCCATTCATCAATCCATCCATCCATCCATTCATCCATTTATCCATTCATCCATTAATTCATCCATCCATCCATGTATCTATTCACCCATTCACCCATATATCCAGGCATCCCCACCTCCGTTTACCTCTTCCCTGCAAAAGCACACATCCCTTTATACATTCATGAATTCATTCAGAACAAAATTATTAATACATAAAGTTTGTTGTTATAGATACACAACTGTATCTTTTTTCATGCCGTTGGTTTGATTAGCTAAAAAAGTTGGTTGCCTCAAGAAAGTCAACAGTCTGTTCCTAGTTTGGATGGGTTAGCTAATAGATCTACAACAGTCTGTTCCTAGTCTGGATGGGTTAGCTAATAGATCTACAACAGTCTGTTCCTAGTCTGGATGGGTTAGCTAATAAATCTTCTCTTCCCAGGGTGGAGTTGGCATCAAAGGACCCCAGGGTGCTGTTGGAAAGAAGGGAGAAAATGTACGTACCAAAACAAAATCCTCATTCAGATGTTTAGCAGTTTGAATAATGTAACTTATCCCGCCCACCGTAATTCTCTCTGCAAACACTCACCTGCCCATACCTGGCATCTCTGCTGTGTTTCAGGGTTTGCCAGGAATTGATGGCAAAGATGGAACTCCTGGAATTCCTGGCATTAAGGTATGAGATCATGTTTGAGTTGCTTTTATAGACATATACATACATATACATATACATACATTGACGTCTGTATTATTCAATCATGAGGTTGTGTCCGATACATTGCACTCAAACGTTCACATGCACACTGACTCTAGCATGCACAGTATATGACATTCAAACGTTCACATGCACACACTGACTCCAACATGCACTGTCTATGACAAAGCTTTGGCGACAGCATGGCTCACTGGAGCAAGACCTGTGTGCACATAGGGCTGCGTGTGATGAGTCTTTTCTCTCCCTGTTCAGGGCGCTCCAGGACAGAGTGGAAGACCAGGACCTCCTGGCTCCCAGGGGGCAGCAGTGAGTATTATTCCTCTCTTCCTCACGTCTCCCAAAGGACCATAGATATTAGAAAGCTAGATACGGCTCCAGATCGTACATAAATAACGCCGCCATCGTGGTGGGGGCAATGGTCACTGGAGGTCAATGGAGAAACAGGTGTCTCTGACTGGAAATCAGACAGGTGTCTCTGACTGGAAATCAGACAGGTGTCTCTGACTGGAAATCAGACAGGTGTCTCTGATTGCCGGCAAGTGTTGCCCATAGATAGTAAGGCAATATGGCGGCCGCATTCACGTATGCCACCTAATAGAAATCGACGGACAATGCGGTATCTAGCTTTCTAATATCTATGCAAAGTACCTTTAACTGTGATAAACCACAACCGCAGTCATTATAGTCATCAAAAGACCTGTGTAGAACTATGAGTATTTCCTTCTCCATTACTCTCGGTGACTGTAAACGGGAAACCATAACCTACCTTTGCAGGCGTGGTGGACGAGCAGCGGTAGTGTCAGTCAATCAGACTCATCAATCAGCGTCAGCGACAATCAAATTTGATTCCCAAACCCACTGTCGTGAGTCAGTGTGGCTTTTGGATAAAAGCGTCCGCTAGATACCAGTCACTTTATGCTACTAATGGAATTGTCTATGGGTAATCCGTTCTGGCCTATAGGCTTGCCGTAGTTCCTCAGGTACTGAAGATAAGACAGAGCAGAGACACTGGCAGGTGTATCCACATATCTGATCTAGCATGTTTTGACATAACTAGGGTGCTATAAAAAAATCTCATCCTGATCCTCAAGGCTTGCAGTCTACCGTAATTTCCCAACTATTAGCCGCGGCTTATACATTGATTTTGCAAAATTTCTTCAGCTATGAGGTTAATAAACGGGGGCAGTTAATATGGTATTAATATGGTTTTGTTTTTTTTAACTTGCATAAAACACTGTCCTGCAGCTTATACACAATGCGGCTAATACACAGGAAATTACCGTATAGGTTAAAAGGACAATCAAAACCAAAAGTTCACCATGTTTGTCCAGTGCATTACTTTACTAAAGAGATCAGGTGGTCAAAGTGGTTTAGTGGTGCCTCCCACCTACGCTCACCTCCATGAGGCGTCCATGGCCCCAGCTATATGGGCTAAAACCGCTCTTGATAGCTGTGCCCATAGTCCCCTTAAGAATGCTGTGTTGTGTCGCTGGGTCCTCAAATGATGGAGGGCACTATGCTGCTGTCTCCATCCGCACGTCCTGTGGTCCTAAAAGGCACCCACACCTCAACACCAGCTGAGGTGTAGCACCGGAGCAACGACCCGCTGCAAGGACACCACCTGAACATTCTAACAAAAGATTCTGTTCCACAACAATGCAAGATTCTAGAAGATATCCTTTCGACCATTCATTTGCCAACGTTCCCGTCACACTGGTCAAGTCAAGTCAAGTCAGTTTTATTTTTAAAGCGCATTTAACATGCACAGAGTGGTGTGACGGTACGGAAGAGAAGGACACTTAAAGAAAAGGGCAGTATACAGTAGACAGGAAACTCATAGAGACGTGATTGAGGCGGTGAGGAGATAAGGTGGCTCACTCTATATTCACACATAGGCCCTTCAGGAGAAGTGGACATGCTATAAAAGAATAGCCTGGCTAGCGCCACCACTTGGTCTGGGAACCAAACGTTCATTTTCTCGTATTTGAAAAAAATGCCCAGATCCGTTTATTGGGTGCCACAGATGTCTATCAAATGCGTCTGTGCATAGCTCATCATCGTCTTGCTTTCCCACCTGTTCTGTGATTGGTTCCCTATCTCAGGCGAAAATTTGCTCCATGGTCTCCAGGCTGCCTTAGCAGCGTGAATCAAATCGCGCGCAAGGCAGCATGGGAACACCCAGGCTAGTAAAAGAGAGGATACATAGGAAATGAAAAGCGTAGAGGGTTGGTCACATCTTTTTGCTGTTTTATGTCCAGAAAAAAAACCCAGAAAAATGAGCCAAAATGAGAATGTGAAGCACAGATTGTGTGTGTGTGTGTGTGTGTGTGTGTGTGTGTGTGTAGGTGCATTTATGTGTGTGTGAGTAGGTGCGTGTGTGTGTGTGTGTGTTTATGTGTGTAAAGGGTAGGTATGTGTGTGTGTGTGTGTGTGTGTGTGTGTGTGTGTGTGTGTATGCAGGTACGTACGGATGTGTGTGTGTCCATCCACGGGCCTCTGTTTTCTGGGCGTTCATCCAGGCTGACCCTGTGACCTCGTCCAGCCTCTGAATTTAAACCACCTTGAAATAGCACTTAGTCAGCCGCAAACAATTCATCTTCATCAGAGCGGCCTCTTTGTCCTGCCGGGGCAGGCTAATGAACCGTACCGGCTGCACTGGCCCAGGGTATCGCTGCCGCGCCACACCGCACCGCACCTGACTGCGCCACGCCGTGCCGGGTAATCGAGCTTCTCTGACCACTCGCTCACTCCCATACGGGAAGAGTAATTACACTTCAGCTGCAAGACCTTCAGCAAGGGTTTTTTAGATCATGGCTGAAGTAGCATTACTTGTTCTTGACCTTACGACCCCTCACTCTCACTCTCTTTCTCTCTCTCTCTTTCTTTTTCGTCCAGGGTTTGCCAGGTAGCCCCGGAACTAAAGGTGGAGTCGGAGACAAGGTAGGCCCTTCTGCTCTTGACTGGGCAGCTAGTCTTGTGAATTCTGTTGCATTTTAGGCTCTCTTACCTTGACTTTTTTAGCTGATACACATTTGTCACATGATAGAACTAGAATGTTATTTGACAACAGTGAGAAACATCTCTAGACAATCAAATGTTGAGGGACTGAAGCTTTTACTGAATGGACACTGATGGTCACTTAGAAAGGGCATTAAATACAAGTTAATAAGAGTATACTCAATACATTTACCATGTTTTAGACCTAATATACATTTGTCACATGATATCACTTTACTAATTTGGCAACATTTATCAACAATCAAATGTTAAATATTATTATGTATTATATATATTACTATTACTACTACTATTACTACTTTTATATATTAGTAATACTATTATATTTAGTATATTAGTATACACACATGGCCCAAGAAGGAGTGTTGCTGAATGGGTCTTAATGGTCACCTACTGGAAGAACCTTACTGACCATCTACTTTAAGATCTTAACATCTACTTACTGATCACCTACAGAGGGAGGCAAGAAGAGTAAAGTCATGACCCTGGTTAGTTGACCTGGTTAGTTGACCTGGTTAGTTGACCTGTGTTGTTGATTGTTGCTGTTTTCCTCAGGGAGAGACTGGACCCCGAGGTGCTGTTGGGATGTCTGGATCTCCAGGCCCTCAGGTAGGTCATGAGGGTCAACCCACAGCAAGGTCGCTCTGACCTTGGCCATTCTCTTGACCTGCATGCCCTTGCTTCTTGAACCTGAACTGTGTCTTTATTTTTGTATTTTTTGCAACTTCTTGTTTTTCTTCTTCCTCTTCTTTGTCATCATCCTCCTCCTCTTTTTCATAAAGGTGTTGCTGTTGTTTGCTTTGCTTTTTCTTAGATTTTGTGTTTAACTGAATCAAATACATTTGTCTGATACATACATACATCTTCATTTGTCTCTTGTAGGGAGAGCCTGGTCCCCCTGGTGAAGCTGGTATGGAAGGTGTCCCAGGACCCAAGGTGACTTCCTTTATTTTTTATTTTAATTTTGAAATGTTTTGAATAACGTTCATATTTGTTTTTTGAATGTTTTCTCACCAAAGCATATTTAGAATTGTCACTTCAGAACGTTGCTGCCCATGACTACAGTTATATATCTATATATATTTTTTTTTTTTAAACTGTCCTAAAATTGTGAGAATTGTTCTAAAACTTACTGTTTACCATGTTGTTAGTCGCTTTGGTTAAAAAGCGTCAGCCAAATGTAATGTAATGTAATGTAATGTAATGTACGAGTCATAAAAAAAGGGATAGTTTCTTCTTACTGCTGTCTGATTGCGTTCTCCTCTTGTCCACAGGGTGACAGGGGAGAGAGAGGACCGGTGGGACCCCAGGGTGTTGTGGGCAAAGCAGTGAGTCGGAGAACCCTTTCTGTCCTGCCTTTATCCAAAATATTTACGTGAGCTCATTCAAACGCTTACACATCAGAGAGAATCCAGAAATAGAGTGGTGGCGTTGTGGATGTGTCTTGAACTGGACACATCAAAGCATCCTTGGGGCTTCTTGAACATGGTTTTGTGCACATTAAGGTGCTCATATGTTGTTCTTAATCTGTTCCTTTGGTTATTACATCTTGTAGAGTGATTTGTGTGTTAAATTAGTCTATATGGCATTTCTATATGACACACGCCTAAAGGCCTTTAAGGCTGTGCTCCTGATGAAAGCTCACAGTCGTCCATTGAGGAGTGAGAGTTTTTTTTTTTGCAAGTCATTCCAGAATTATACTGTACAGAATTAGAATTTACATTTACCGCCATTCATAACGGTTGCTTGAGTTCATTATTACATCATCAAATGGAATGCTTAGTTAGTGACATTCTAGCCACATGTGTGGAATGCGACTGTGGAGCGGATCTGGGCCACACTTGTTCCAGAGTCTCCAGCACTGTGGCTCTGATGTGGTGCTTTTGTTCTCTGCAGGGAAACAAGGGACAGAGAGGACCCATGGGAATCCCAGGGGCACAAGGACTTACCGGAACCAAAGGCGACAAGGTGTGTGTGTGTGTGTGTGTGTGTGTGTGTGTGTGTGTGTGTGTGTGTGTGTGTGTGTGTGTGTGTGTGTGTCTGTGTGTCTGTGTGAGTGTGTGTGTGAGTGTGTGTGTGAGTGTGTGTGTTTGTGTGTGTGTGTGTATGTCTGTATGTGTGTCTGTGTGTGTGTGTCTGTATGTGTGTGTCTGTGTGTCTGTGTGTGTGTGTGTGTGTGTGTGTGTGTGTGTGTGTGTGTGTGTGTGTCTGTATGTGTGTGTCTGTATGTGTGTGTCTGTATGTGTCTGTATGTGTGTGTGTGTGTGTGAGTGTGAGTGTGTGTGTGTGTGTGTGTGTGTGTGTGTGTGTGTGTGTGTGTCTGTATGTGTGTGTGTGTGTGTATCTGTATGTGTGTGTGCCATAAATCACACTATTTAATAACTTATCTACATTCTTATTCTCCCAATTCAAATAAACTGTAGCCAAATATAGAACGCTCCTGTGCAATACAGGAACATTGTGTACTGCAGAGCGTGTGATCAATCCTGGTCCAGTGTTCCTGCAATACTACCCCTTGGCCAAGCAGTGGCGCTGTTGACATACAGATACACACGTTAGTCTCGACCGGTGTGCTAGTATTGCCATTTGCATTCTGTAAGCTTATTTCAAGTCATTTTCTTTCCATCAGACATGAAAACAGCCTCTTAAATGTGTGTCGTGTTTCAATTTTACAATATTACGGAAGATAATAAGGAGTGTGCTGCCAATTTAACACTGATAATTGCGGTGTCGACGGGCCGCGTGCTGTCAAAGCAGAATGGATTTCCCACCTCTAATATGCCTCCTTGTGTTACACCCCTATGATCAATCCACATGTTTGATCTCCACAGGGATTCCAAGGACGAGTTGGACCTAAAGGAGACTTTGTGAGTATACTCATCCTGTTGACTAAATGGAGATATATTTAACATCCATTCCATCCGACAATGGGGGGGGGGGGGGGGGTTAAAATCAACACATATAATAAACATTTAATCATCTCACCGGCTTCTTTTCTCCCCCCCCCCCAAATGTCTTTCTCAGGGTGACCCAGGTGTGGAGGGACTGGCTGGGGAGAAGGGGGAGAAGGTGAGTGTTTCTAACAACTTCTTTAGTAAGTTTTTGTAAACTAATTTACATCTTTTTGTTATTTATGGTATCTCTCTCTCTCTCTCTCTCTTTCTCTCACATAGGGTATCTCAGGTGAACCAGGACCTAAAGGACAGGTACAACCAACATGACACAACATTTCAACCATTTGGGTATCTGGATTTAAAGCAGAAAAGCAAACGTGATGAATGATTCTGGAGACACTCTGAGGCAATATTAAAACTAAATGTTGATCTTCCATCGCTTCACCCTGAATGCACAAATAGGTGTCTCAACAACACATTTGCATATCCCACGCACTTCCCGGTGGAATGCATGTTTGTGCCCATTTATCTATTCATTAAAATGTTCACCATCTAGTTGATATAAAGTTACATTTATTTCCATATTGTTTCCTTTTTGTTAAAGCCCTTTGAGGCAAGCTTTGCGTTACTGGACTGTAAATGAACACGACTTCATCTTCCATTTCTCATTCTCCCAATGTTCCAACTCCAACATGACTTCATCTTCCATTTCTCATTCTCCCAATGTTCCAACTCCAACACGACTTCATCTTCCATTTCTCATTCTCCCAATGTTCCAACTCCAACACGACTTCATCTTCCATTTCTGATTCTCCCAATGTTCCAACTCCAACCCCCCCCCCCCCCCCCCCAATCCTTCTTCCCCCAATGCTTCATCTCATTCCTGCTATGTTCCAGTTAATGCACCCCACCCCCACCCCCAATGTGCCACTACATTTAATCTTATCTTGTCTCTTTTATGTGTGTTCTCCCCACAGCAAGGAGTACGTGGGGACCAGGGCCATAACGGCCCCACTGGAGATCCAGGCAAACCCGGCGACCCCGGCCCCCCTGGACTCCCCGGCCCCAGGGGCCTCAACGGGGAGAGGGGTGTCCCTGGCATGCCTGGCATCCTGGGAGCAGCGGTGAGACACGACACCTGTTCAGAGTCCGAGTCCATTAAAAACAAGCGTAAAGGATCAGGCACTTAAAGGATTACTTGGTTAAACTAGAAGGGCCTTTAGAGAGCGCAGACGTCCACCAACGCCAATTGCCATCTCTCAGAAAAATGCAGACAGAGTGAAGGGAAAGTCAGTGCGTTGGAGGTGACGCGGGAGTTCGGTAAAACTTATCATGGGTTTTGTTTGGGCCCAAACAAAGCAAAGAAACAGGCGAATATCACCAAAAACATCCAAAAATCCCCATGAAGTAATGAACAAGGAAAGTGTGGACCAAGGCAAAGCCTCTTATTATCCAAAGCCTCTGGCATTCAAGGAAGTGCTGTGAGAAACCACACATGTTCTGATCCCAAGTCCAGGCAACAAAAGAGTTCCTCTGTAAAATGAGCATCCGGAAGGATAAAAAGCATGGGGAAGCATCTTATGATGCTGGTCATCCACGGAGCTGTGGAGAGACATAATGCAGTCCACGTTCAGATTCAAAGACCAAGGCCAGCCTCCTACTAGTGGAGCATTTAAAGGATTAGTGGGAACAGTGAGGGTAGTGATGGTTCGAGAAAGGCTTTGCTTGTAATTGGAATCCATGATGGCTCTGCTGTGAATAATCATAGGTTTTTCAGCTGGCCGAAACCCCAGATCAGAGCCCTATAAATCCGACTTTGAAGGCTCACTTGATTCAGTCTCTCACAATGGCTTTACGGCAGACTTTCAGCCCAGAGAATCAAATGTGATGGGAGAAAATTAAGTGTCAGTTTCAGACGACGACAAAGAGGTGATTTGCTTCAAAGACAAAAGGTTTAGTTGTTGTGTGATTAGGAGTCTCCAAGGATCCCTCGTGTCAACAAAGATCTCTCCATATGCCTCTATTCTTTGTTCTCCTCATCAAGAGAGCTATGTGATATAAGGAATGATCATGTTCATATATTATATTAGGATGTGTCAATACTGGCAGATATGTTGGCCCAGATAGAGAGCCATATTGGTGTGGTGAATATTAGCGACAGCTATACTTACTGTGGATATTTATGTGAAGACTCTTTTTTCCTCTCTCTTTCTCTCTCTCTCTCTCTGGCACACGCACACACACACACACACACACACACACACACACACACACACACACACACACATGAATGCACCCTTTCTGTCTCTAGGGCCGTGATGCATCTGACCAGCACATCATTGAAGTTGTCCTGAAAATGCTGCAAGGTGAGAAGTCCTAACCTCTCCCTGGTCACGTCCTCAACATGATGATCATGTCCCCTCTCCCTGGTCACGTCCAGGTCCTAGTGTCAAGGGTGGTCATGCAAGCTAAAACTTTAAGTGAACGAATAGTGTCCCTCCACTTGATGGTAGTGTTCACATGAAGATAGTGTCCCTCTCTGTCCCTCCACATGATGATAGTGTCCCTCTCTGTCCCTCTACATGATGATAGTGTCCCTCCACATGAAGATAGTGTCCCTCTCTGTCTCTCTACATGATGATAGTGTCCCTCTCTGTCCCTCCACATGATGATAGTGTCCCTCTCTGTCCCTCCACATGAAGATAGTGTCCCTCTCTGTCCCTCTACATGATGATAGTGTCCCTCTCTGTCCCTCCACATGATGATAGTGTCCCTCTACATAATGGTAGTGTCTCTTCACATGAAGATAGTGTCCCTTCAGTCTGATCACGTCCTCAGTGTGGAGATAGATGTGTCCCCTTAGTCCAATGCCCTTAGCATGATGATGTCCTGAAGCTAAGGGTTCCCAGCACCTTACTCATCACTCATTACCCTCAAATAGGATTCTCCTGATCCTAAAAGAGGTCCTGTCCTGTGATAACCCCTCATCCTGCAGAACAGTGTCCCCTTTAGACTGGTAAAGCATGAAAACCCTTCCATCGTGCAGAACAGTGTCCCCTTTAGATTGGTAAAGCATGAGAACCCCTCATCCTGCAGAACAGTGTCCCCTTTAGACTGGTAAAGCATGAGAACCCCTCATCCTGCAGAACAGTGTCCCCTTTAGTCTAGACTGGTAAAGCAGGAGAACCCTTCCATCGTGCAGAACAGTGTCCCCTTTAGACTGGTAAAGCATGAGAACCCTTCCATCCTGCAGAACAGTGTCCCCTGTAGACTGGTAAAGCATGAGAACCCTTCCATCGTGCAGAACAGTGTCCCCTGTAGAGTGGTAAAGCAGGAGAACCCTCCTGGCCCTGTGACAGTGTCCCCTGTACACTGGTAAAGCAGGAGAGGCCTCCTGGCCCTGTGACAGTGTCCCCTGTACACTGGTAAAGCAGGAGAGGCCTCCTGGCCCTGTGACAGTGTCCCCTGTACACTGGTAAAGCAGGAGAGGCCTCCTGGCCCTGTGACAGTGTCCCCTTTAGACTGGTAAAGCAGGAGAACCCTTCCATCCTGAAGAACAGTGTCCCCTGTAGACTGGTAAAGCAGGAGAGGCCTCCTGGCCCTGTGACAGTGTCTTCCCTCCTAAACTATGATAGAGTCGTCCTATTACGCTGTCATAGAGTCCCCCTAATCTGGTCATTGTGTTCTCTCAAGCCTTTGATACAGACCTTTACGCTTGACCCCTCTGATGGAGTTCACCAGAGCGTGTCATGGAGGGCCCTCTCCCTCTGATAGAGTTGTGGTCAGCTGAGCACTGTATCGTCCTCCGCTCTGCAGCCTGTAATCATTTTAATGTCTTTCAGTGGAGACCTCACCAACGACTGAATGCATTTACACACTGACTGGCACACACACACACACACACACACACACACACACACACACACACACACACACACACACACACACACACACAGACACACATAAACACACACACACACACACACACACACACACACACACACACACACACACAGAAATACACACAGACTCACACACAAACACACACACTCAGAAGAATAAAATTATCATCTTAAAATGTAAATCTTAGTGCTTGTGTGTGATGCCCTCCCTTGGCCAAGCCTTGTTAGTTTGGAGTTTTGTCTCTGCTGTTAGGCCTCAGTCAGTTTGGCTCTCCAACTCTTCTCCTCTCCTCTGAGTTGGAGATCTGGGCAGTGTCACAGTGACCTCTATTAGCCAACAGCATTGCACTGTGTAATCCTCTTCTCCAACACAGCAGGGTTATCGCGCACACACACACACACACACACACACACACACACACACAGACAGACAGACATACAGAGACACACACAGACAGACACATACGCGCGCACACACACACACACACACACACACACACACACACACACACACACACACACACACACACACACACACACACACACTGTGTGTCAACTCAAGCAAGCGGAGAAGAGCGAGAGTGGATTTTCTGTATGCATCACACCCAACAGACAGGGGAGATTTGGGCGAACCAATCTGCTTTTGGATTCAGGCCAGAAGACAAATAGCAGGAACAACCGTAATATCACAGTCAGCTAAATCTACTCTCCCCTATCTGCTGCCTGGCTTGCTGAGCCCTGAGAAATCTTCTAGCGGGACAGAGTGCAAATAGAACACTACTTCCCCCCAGGGGTCACACACACAGTTTTGTCCTCATACTGAACTGGTGACTTGGGAGTACTTGCTGCAGAACTACAACTCCATAACTATAACAGAAATACAACTCCATAACTCCCATCAACTCCATAACTGTAAAAAATACAACTCCATAACTCCCATCAACTCCATAACTGTAAAAAAATACAACTCCATAACTCCCATCAACTCCATAACTGTAAAAAATCAAATATGAGGATTCATTCTGTATGTGCTCACCTTTTACTTCTGCTCAGGGTGTGATGAATAGCATGTCATTTTAGTCATGTATAATTGAGATACAACTACTAACACAATTAAAATCAGTAATCATAATGACATTAGTCATTTAGTAGATGCTTGAGCATTGCAGGATACATTTTATCAACAGACATTGGTATCTGTGCAAAAATCTGTATTTGTGGGGGTACCTGTTGTATCAGCAATGATATACAGATTTGTGTTTCTATTAGTTTGTGTGTTCTTCAGTTTGTGTGCTTCCTCAGTGCTCGGTCTTGTGTTCTTAGCACCTGGCCTTCCGTTGAGCTTCTGGAATGTCATTATATCATATGCAGTATTATATATTATGTCATATATTCTATAACAACATATGTCTGTGGAGGTACTGTATGTGGTTTGTTTCTTCACAGAGAGGCTAGCAGCGGTAGCGGTGAGCGCTAAGAGGGCCGTTTTGGGTGGAGCCGGCGTGATGGGACCACCAGGACCTCCTGGGCCCCCAGGTGCGCCCGGACCTCAGGGGCCGCACGGGCCAGTGGGGGCGCGCGGAATCCCCGGAATCATTGGCGCTCATGGCCAGATTGGAAACCACGGTCTTAAAGGTACAGTGTATAGATATTTATGATGCAGAGCGGGTCTTAAAGGTACAGTGTATAGATATTTATGATGCAGAGCGGGTCTTAAAGGTACAGTGTATAGATATTTATGATGCAGAGCTGGTCTTAAAGGTACAGTGTATAGATTATTTATGATGCAGAGCGGGTCTTAAAGGTACAGTGTATAGATTATTTATGATGCAGAGCGGGTCTTAAAGGTACAGTGTATAGATATTTATGATGCAGAGCGGGTCTTAAAGGTGCAGTGTATAGATATTTAAGTATACTGTAAGTATAAGTATATGCATATATACTCTTTTGATCCCGTGAGGGAAATTTGGTCTCTGCATTTATCCCAATCCGTGAATTAGTGAAACACACACAGCACACAGTGTACACACAGTGAGGTGAAGCACACACTAATTCCGGCGCAGTGAGCTGCCTGCATCAACAGCGGCGCTCGGGGAGCAGTGAGGGGTTAGGTGCCTTGCTCAAGGGCACTTCAGCCGTGCCTACTGGTCAGGGTTCGAACCGGCAACCCTCCGGTTACAGGTCCGAAGTGCTAACCAGTAGGCCACAGCTGCCCCAATTTATGATGCAGAGTTGGTGTTAAGGACACAGTGTGTAGGTATTATGCAGAGATAGGCATGGGGAAGGGCAGACATTGCTTGAGTGCATTAGTGTCACAAGTGGTTTTCCATCTAAAACCTCTTTGCTGTTTTCTGAATGTGCACTACTATGTTGAGGTTTTCCTTAATGAGATGCTTCCTGTAATGAATTCTGTATTCTGGTCATAGCTGACATGAATCTACTATAATTCCCCCACTGCGGTCCTCGGATGAGTGTCTTCTTTGTTAGTTCTCCATTAACACTAAGTGGTCACAGCCAAGACTCTTTTTAGTTCTGTGATTGCTTGTTGGTGGATTGATTCACCTAATGCTCTTCATTTTAGCGATAGTTTTAGGATCTTCAAAAAGCATCCAAAGACTCATCAGTTGTTCTATGTTCATGATTATTGTATTTATTCTGTTAAACTCTCTAGTTTAAATAGTAAAGAATAATTAAAAACATAAAAGACACAAGTTAGTTAGTCAGAACAAAGCTCAGTGTCTTTCATAGTGAAATAGGAACGCTCCACTGAGACACTATTTAGATGCCTCCCATCTCCTCTGGAGGGCAAAAAGAGCCTCTGTTGTTTCACAGTGGGTACCGTGACTTCACACTCTGGGGAAGGTCACTCAAACTTTACTTTACTTTGTTTTAAGTTGCCTGTAGCTTTGCCATAGATGCTGGCATCACAGTAGAATAAAGAGTTTGTTTTATTTCATACGGTCATGTTGTTGATGTTTTCGTCCTCCAGGGAAGAGAGGGGCTAAAGGAGAGAGAGGAGACCCTGGCCGCCCGCACCCTGGACAGCCTGGACCACCCGGTCTGCCAGGTCAGTACAACCAGCTTACCAACATCTGGCGACTAGCGTCACTAACATAGCATTCACTGGCCACTTACTGTACACACACACACACCATCTAGTCACTTACACACACAGCATCAACCAGCCACTTACAAACACGGCATCAATTGGCCACTTACTGATGTGACATCAACTGGCCACTTGTGAACGTGGCATCAACTGGCCACTTATGAACGTGGCATCAACTTGCCACTTATTGTAAGAACATGGCATCAACTGACCAATTTTGCACATGGCATCAACTGGCCACTTTAGAATGTGGAATTGTGGCAGTTAGAAGAATCACTACGCCATGCAAATTCACTTGAGTCTTTCACCAATGTCAGTGTGCTTACTGCGCTTACTATGTGTACTGCACACGCTTTTTATTGTGTGTTTAATGTCTTGTGTTTATTATATTGTTCTGTTGGCTGTTGTCTCACACTAAACATCAAATGCGGTGTTTTAACATGACACTATATTTTGTCCTTCACTCAATATCTTGTGATGGGAAGAATCAACTAGCTAGGATCTGGATCCACTGAGCACTAAGAACGGTGGCAGCGCTAGCGTAACGCTAGCGTTGAACAAGCTGAGCGTTGAACTTGGTTCAACTTTCAAAGCGCAACGCGAGCGTATTCAATTGTAAGTTAAGTCAAACCGTTTGTGTTACCATAGGAAACGGTCTGAGCGTTGCGTGCCATGTGCTGCTTAGCACTGGCCAATGTTGATCCCCGCCTAACTCTGTATGTGACGTCCTTCTCACAGGTCCTCCTGGTCTCGACGGAGTGGCCCGAGACGGTAAGCACGGGGAGAGAGGCCCCCAGGGCTCGGCTGGAGAAGCTGGTCGTCCAGGTAAGGCCGGCCCACCGGGTCTCCCTGGATACTGCGAAGCGGCCGCCTGCCTGGCGGCTTCCGCCTACACCTCACCCCGCCTCCAGGAGGCCGGCCGGATTAAGGGCCCTTCCAAGTAAGAGCTGACCCTCACCTCCGCCAGAACGATGGAGGAGGAGGACAAGAAGAGAGGGAGAGAGAAGGAGAGGCACACTTACAGTACACTCGCTCCCTCTTCTAAACACCAGCGTAAGGGGAAGGGTGGAGGGGGGCGGGGGGCAAACCAGCCTGACTGACATTCCAAGACATCTCTCATTGTGACATCATCACTGTGGCCAGTCTACCATTGGCTGCTGGCAGTGTCAGCCATTTTGGAATACTCCTGCCTCCACCACCGCCCAATAGCAGCGTCAGCCGTGACATCATCATTATCACCATCACCATCGCCTTGTGGACATCACCAAACCAGTAGCCCTGGACTGAGAAGAACTAAGAGACTCAAGTCCATGAAAAGTTATATTAAATAAACAGAGGTGCTTTTCTTTTATATTGTGGTCACTTTAAATGTTTTGAGTGTTACTGTTCATTATTTCCAAGCATTGTTTGTTTTTAAACAGGGCAAGTTCGAGCACGCTACCCCCCTAACACAAACACCCCCCAATCAACAAATGTACAAGAGTAGCAATAAAAGATACAAGTCCGTACGCTGAAATCTCATTACGTTTATTGTGAAGGATTTAGTTACCATAAATCTTACTCCAGACTATAAATCTTACTGTGTACAGTTTCCCCACAGACCTATAAGATACTGATTACCTTAATCATGTTCTCTAGTTGCCCAGCAACAGGTTCTTGTCAACAGTCTAACCGATAATTTTAGTGCTATGTAAATCTTTGTAAATGTGTGTTAATTTTATATATAAGGGTGGGTTTTCGTGTTATTGTGAGATCGGAACAGAGAGACCCTTGGTTAATGAATGTAATCAGCATTTTGGAGTTGAAAGTCCAACCAAACTCACTCTGCTTCTTCATCGAAGGTTTCATTTCCCATCTGATTCCTCTAATGCCACTGTCCACTCCCAATGCAAATGACAACCTTTTGCCGTAACAATAAAAGTGCAGAGAACTGATTATTTTCATTAAACAACAAAAGCTATTTATTGTTCTTTATTTGGTTCATCTGTAAACAAGTTTTCTTTCTTTTTTTTTCCACCTGGCTGTTCAGGTCGATCTAAATCAATAAAGAGGAACGTTTTGTAAGACTGAATGTTCTTCTGTATCGTGTGAGAACAAGTGAGGAGGCTACCCTTATTTAGGTCTGTTACTGCATCTAGTTAATTCCCTCATGATTTAGCATTTACACCTTCCAATATACTGTGAAATAAAACCTATCTGTATCATGTAGATGCTCACATTTCTTTTATAAAGGAAAACCATTTCCTATATTAGTTTGTCTGAGAGAGAGAGAGAGAGAGAGAGAGAGAGAGAGAGGACAAAGAGAGAGACAGTATTGAAATGTTATCCAGGTTTCCAGGTTTCTATTTTGGTCAAAACACCTAAATCCTTCACCCACAGCAAGCAAATACCACCTGGATCAGACACATATTTTACTTGGTCAAAGGTTTGCAGCGAAAGCTGTAATTTTAACAGCGGCCTTCGGAGTGCGGTCAAACGCTTTGTTATTTTGAAATCATTGTATTACCAAATGACAGGCCTTGGGCGTGAAACAGGGGTGAGAACAGGCCAAAGTATCCATGATGACATTTAAACACTGGTATTAGTACAAACACCGTGGCTCAACCCCGGGCTTGTTTTCCACAGGCCGCTGCCGTTCATCCGTTTTATTTTTGATAACTATCTGTTGTCAAAAGAGGAATAAGGAATAATGAGTCTTTCATTGGATATGTCTGCATTAAAAATATTTATTTGCTTTTCTCAAATTTCCATAAAAAAAAACCTCAGCACAAGATGGATTCTGACACGACTTGGAAAGGCATGATAAGAAGGTGTTGGCATGGTAACAGCGTGAGATTTATGAAGGGAAAGGAGAGTGGGGCAGAACTCTACAGACAGATGATGGATGGTCTCAACAGCCAATCAGGTCTCTGGATAGTACACATACACACACAATACAAACTCTACAATAAGAGATAGCGGCCCCAGGAAGAGTTTAATTAAAGTGCTCCATATTACAGATTCAGCCTTGCTGCTATGGCGACTGATGATGGATGGCTTATCGTTCCTTGTCCATTTAGGAGAGCAATCAAGTAATGAACAAATTACCCGAGGCAATAAAATGTGAATAGCATTTTTTTTTTTTGATGATGGCAGTTATTTGAAATGCATGAGATTATCTAAGACGATGCGAGTATTACAGAACAAAGGAAAGTGATTCAAGTTTGAAAAGGGCTCAGGAGATTTGGTTGTGCGGCAGCACTGCTGTGTGCGAATGCTTGTTAGTTGTTTTTTTTTTTTTGGATGGATGCACCAAAAGCTTTGAAAATGGAAATATCCCACATGATAAAACAGATGAATACTTTGCATCCCACTTTCAGAGACTGGGCCAACTACTGGATAAACTGTAGACGCGCTGCTCGCTCACTCTCACACACACACACAGAAGCCAGGGTTTGCCCAATCAGAGAGAGGCTGGAGCCTGCTCTCAGCTTATGAGGACTGTTTTTCTCACATTGACCACCGTGGATGGTTTAAAGACCACAGTCACAGTAGGAGAACTACACCATCTCTATGCCAATTGTTGAAACAAAAACAAAACAAAATCAACTCATACAAAAGCCATTATATATAAATATTCATATATACACAACACATGCCCAATGCTAAAGTGGGCAAATTTATATAGTGATGGTACCATTGGCATTACATTTTGCAGTATATCTCATCAGTCGTGGGGATCATATTTTCTTCCTGGAATGTTCTAAAAACTTCTTGATCTTTGATTACATAGCAGAGGTACGTACAGTGAGGATATGTATGGCAGGACTGGGTCTTTCTAAAAATATGAGGCACTTGTAGTGGTCAGACAACAGAGAAAACAGAAAAAAAATAACACAGCACAGTTGAACAGCTGCCTATGAAAAAAAAAAAAAAACATTTAAGTTACCATATAAAAGCAATCCTTTTGACTGGGGTTTGGGGATGTAACGGTTAACACAGATTGTGCTGTGTGTAAACATCTTTTTCAACAACAACGGGAAAAAAAAGTGATTTTTTTAACTCAGCGAGAGGGGAAACAGCTCATTTGGAGAGAGATATGTCAGAAAAAAATAAAGTCATCCTGATGTTGGTGCGGTTTGAGAGAAAATAAAATGGAGATAAAAGAGTCTAGTCCGTAATCTCTTCTTCAACGCAGCCTCTTCAGCGAGGGCCAGAGCGGCTGATTACACGATGCAAATGTGGAGGCGTGGATGAGGCTGGAAAGAGGCGAGTTTGAGAGAGGAGCCTCCGTTCAGACAAGCCTGAAGCAAACATATTATTTCAGCAGTGGGGCGTTCTGAACTGAAAGCTTCCACTGCGCGTGGCGTGGCTCAGACAAGCTTAGTGAGTGGTTGGCACTACAGTGCAGTAGCTTGGATAACGCAACGCAGGGGGTAAATTACTGCTTTTTCCGGAAGTTTCTCCCAATTTTCTTTCTTTCTGTTTTTTTTTTTTTTTTTGCTTTCTTTTGCCAACTCAACTGCAAGTGTGCTTGTCTTACTGTAAAACTCTCCCATTTGTAACTGTTTATAACATCTCCCTCCCACCCTCTCCCTCCCTCCCCTTCATCCATCTCCCTCTCTCTCTCTCTCTCTCTCTTTCTCCCCCCTTCTCTCTTGCTCGCTCTCTCCTCCTCTACCAGGGCCCTTTAACGGGCGGACCCTTGGGGCTGTACTCCATGGGCATACTCATGCAGTCGGACGGGTTGCATCGGCCCTCCTTGCCCTTCGACCCCTGCTGACCAGGGGGTCCTGGTATCCCTGGGATACCCTGCTGACCCATCTGACCTGGGGGTCCCATCTTCCCATAGCCTGGAGGCCCTGGAACACCTAAGGGAGACACAGAGACATTACTCACTAACCATTAACCACAGATACATCACACACACAGAGCATTGAGCACAGGCAGTGGAGAGAGGAGACCATGCTGATGTATGTGAAAGGGCTTAGGGGCAGGTGCTTAGAGAGCACCATGGAGATATACTGTATCTATTCAACCATTCATTCATTCATTCATCCATTCATTCATTCATTCATTCATTCATTCATTCATTCATGTATTCCTCCATTAGGATGGAGTCAGTTAGGATTACATTACAGAACACCCAAAGTAACACCAAAGTAGCTTAGTTTTTTTTGGGTGAAATAACAGTCCATGGCCGTGTTAGAGTTGTAATTTAGAGTTGTTTTTTAGGTGAAGTAACTGTCTG
>NC_055977.1:6037816-6045316 GCF_018492685.1 Alosa sapidissima | reverse complement strand
ACTAATTAACCGCTGGCTTTGATAAGACTGTTTCCCCCGTGCTATCGTGATCTTTTGAGCAGACTAAGCCGTGTTGTAGAGATTTACTGTTGAACTACGCTAACTGATTCTCGACCTTGTTCCATGCTCCGACTTTGATTTTGGGATTTGTGCTTTGGAATTGTTTGCTTACATCTGTGTTTTGACTTGGATATCGTACCTGGATTTTTACTATTGGATTTGCCCTCCGATTTCCCGAAGTGAAGCCACTGTTCTCCGACTCTGAGTCTGACCTGCCTTTATTACATCAAGAATTGTAAAGCGTGCTTTACTACAGCAGAACTATCATAGATATCCCCCTCGTACAGTAAATCATGGCTATTGCTTTTGTCCGACTGCCAACCCTGTCTGGAGTAGATTAGCGGTTTTCCCAGTGACCTTTCGAGCACTGAACGGTTTAGTGGTCACATCAATAAATTGACTAACTAACCAGTGAGGCAGTTAAGTGCTTAAATGATTCAGTCAATTACTTAATCAGTCTGCTGACCCTCCATAGGCTCTGCCAGGAGAGGAACAGGCTGTCCACTCACACCTTCCCTGGGTGGGTCAGGATCACTTCCTTATGATAGGATAGGATAATATTATCCAGATGAAAGTGGAACTTGGAAACTTGCTCCGATTGAGTGACGCTCTTAATAAACATGCAATAATTCCAAATTTACGAACGGTTAAGTGTGCTCGGAGTGGCAATATACAAATGCACCCATTGTGTGTGGCTTGCCCGACCACCTCTTCTAATGACCGTGATGCAAATTCAAAAGTGTCTCAAGAGGGAAACATACTGGAAAAAAGAAGAGGACAGTCCTCAGACTAAACCTTCTGAATCAGCTCCTGCCTGTACACCTCATAACTATATTCATATTATTGTTGCATAGAACATCATGTATTTTTCCTAGCCTCTAGAGGGTTTACGTTGTGTTCATTGTTTAACTCAAACTCTTAATCTAACCCGGCAAAGGCCCAGGTTACACCGCGACCGCAACTAAAGCTCTCCGTTCATGGAGTGTAAAAATAGTTTTAGAAGACTAGACTCATTTTTCGAATTTCCATGCCGCTATCACATTTGTTGTAGCCAGCAGTTCCATTGATTACCGTGGAAGCTAATTGTTGCATCAGACGCTCCGTGAAAGGAACAGTTACAGTACATGCCCAGTGTAGCCTGCCTGTATGAAGTGACCAGGCCACCCCTACTGTCCTCCTGTGCGCACTCACGTCATTGCCTGGTTGGCCGGGATGTCCAGCGGTTCCTGGTGGCCCTGGTTGCCCCGGCGACCCCCTCTCGCCGCGCGGTCCCATGGGTCCCATCACGTCCCCGCTCTTCTTGGAGCCGTAGCCGCCGCCGCCTCCTCCGGGGGGTCCTGGGGGCCCGCGCTCTCCTGGGGACCCCCGCTGGCCCGAGGCCCCTGCCTCACCCTGGAAACACACAGAGGAAGAGGTCAAGGTCACGGTCACGGTCAAGGTCAAGTTCTTTATTTGTCATACTGGGGCGCGTTTCCCAAAACCATAGTTGCTAACTAAGTTAGCTAACTAAGTTAGCAACTTTGCTGGTTGCAATGCAATTTCTCATTGCCAACCAACTAAGTTGCTAACATGTTAGCAACTATGATTTTGGGAAACGCGCCACGTCATACTGCTTTACAAATGAGACAAGGATAATTGCCAAACACTGCTTCTCCCTGTCTAGTCATTATCTTGGGAAAGGCTACCTGACTCCTTCCTGCTGATCTAAGATTACTGCTTGGGCCACAACACTGCAACACATCAGAAAGATATACTGATGCCTGTTCCATGACATGATTTATAAATACGCAATAGCTCCCTAATGTCTATTCAGCGCCATGCTGGTAGTGAGTGTGGCGGGGCGATCTGTTCCCATTCTTTTACTACTAGTGAGAACGCTGGCAGCAGACAGTTGAATCAACTGTCGCAGTTTGATGATCTTTTTGGGGAGTCTAGTTGCATGACCATATTGGTAATTACTATAGACCCTTTCAACAACAAAAACAAAAACAATGCTTGAACGTTCTATTTGGGCCCCAATCTACTTCCTCTACATTAAGATAACATATGGAATGTTAAAACGGAAGTCTTGTGGGGCCAACTATGATGCTGATAATGGAACCCTCTTGAAATGGTCCATACGGCACTTCACAATGCAAGTGGAACGTTCCATTGACTTGAATGGGATTTCCCAAAGTTCTACGGGTCCTTATTTTCGTCTAAGGACCTCTGAAATAATGACCTTGTCGGGACTTATTTTCCCAATAGACCTCTCCAGAATAAGTCCCGCCTCCGTAACTTCCGTATCCATCCAACTTCCTGGCGTCGATTGTCTATGGGAAATAACATGGCGTTTCGAAATATCATACCGGTAAAACATCTGTAGGTAGCGAAGTAGAAAAAGCTGGTGGGCAGATTGGCCTACACACTTCTGCCATCTAGTTTCCACTGGATTTTTTGGAAGTAGTATAAGTAGTATACTATAGACTATACTACTTAAACGGCACCGAAAATCAAAAAATCCAGTGGAAACTAGATGGCAGAAGTGTGTAGGCCAATCTGCCCAGCAGCTTTTTCTACTTTGTCACCTACAGAGTTTGACAGGTACAGTACGATCTTTCAAAACGCCATGTTATTTCCCATAGACAATCGACGCCAGGAAGTTGGATGGATACGGAAGTTAGGAGGCGGGACTTATTCTGGAGAGGTCTATAATGACCGGCGTTCTATACATTATCCCTTACTTAATCCTATGGTAAAATAAAGGTGTGTATGGGAGTCTCTAGGAATCACTATATCACTTGAGGCGAGACCAGTCAAACATACAGTTTGAGGACGGCAAGCGTGTACAGTATATGTTGTTTACTCAGCATTAGAAATAAAGTTGTGTATGAGTTTCTCCAGTAATACCAGACCAGGACATTGCCTCAACAGAACTAAAACCTATTTCTGGTGACATCTAGTTAAAAACATCTCAGCTAGAAGTCAAAATCTGGGCACAGGTGGCCTTTAAATAAGTTCTGCATTAGAGAATTCCTTCACACAGCAAAAAGATGCTGTAGTCTCTCACTGCCGCGCTGAAATCCAAGGCCCAGGAGTAAGAAGTCAACATGACGCACACAGTGCTTTAGCTGGAGAGGGGCCATTTATCATAAATAAATAGCCTTATTGGGCACTGCGGACATTTAAAGACCGCGGCCTCCTTCCCAGGACTGCCTAAATGGCTTGGTGCAGCCTTATCTAATACATACTTTAAACTGTGAAAGACCTGACAACGGCGTGCTGTCAGTGTGATAGATAGTCCAATAACACACAGCTCTCTTGGCCATAATAGCATCATCCTGAGGATGGCTGGGTTCATGCAAGGATGATAGCACTGGAAGCTAATAGCAGCTCACATCCACACAGGTGTGTGTGTGTGTGTGTATATGTGTGTGTGTGTGTGTGTGTGTGTGTCTGTGTGTGTACATGTGTGTGTGTGTGTGTGTGTTTGAAGGCAACCAAGCGAGGAGAGGTTTATAGATTACTGAGGCACACAAACATAAACAGTGGCGGCTCATGATTGAGAGAGATTCGCTCGCTCGCTGGGAGGTTTCCTTGGGATATCCTTAGGAGGATGCTGAGGGACGCTATGCTTTTAAACATGAAAAGATCCTTTCATTTTGGGCTCCTAGGTTACAAAAACAAGTCAATATAGCTATGTTTACGTAGAGAAAAACAGAAACTCTTCCTTTTTCAATGAGCAAAAATCTTTCAGAGATTCCAGAAATATCCAAGTCTTAATACCATCAAAAAACAAAATCGCCAACATAGCAACATTTGTGGGTAAAAAAACATCACCAACAGAGCTGACTTCAACAGCATTTCACTGGGGTTAGCAAGCAAGCCCCTTCCTTCATCGGCGTTTTGTTGAAATTTGCTGCTGAGATAAATTACATTTCTTGCACCCATTTACACTCTTCTTCAGAAATGTATTTTTCACATCTCTAATACTATTAAAAACAATGTACACTTCTCATCTATACTGTCACGTGAAAACAGGCCATTCCAGTCTGTCAATTGTTATTCTTCCTCAAACTGTAGTATTGTAATTCCTTGTTGTTGCTGGGGTCATTTATTTATGCAACATAGTATAACTATATACACACTAACTATAACTATAGTCTCACTACAGACACACAAATGGATGCTTTACTAAACCTGTGCATACTCAATTCATTTGAACAAAATGGGGGCATTTGAACAAAAAAGCCTTTTATACTCTATTTCCTACCTTTTGTCCTGGTTCTCCATTGTTTCCGGGCAAGCCTGGGATTCCCTAAGAGTTTAAGAGGTTATAAAAAGGATTACTTTTTGACAATTTGTATTACTTTTATTAATATTATTATTATTATTATAATTATTATTATTTATTTATTTATAATCATTTTTGACACAGTCTCATCCATTTCCAACGGTTAATCTGTCAACATCTATATCACTGTTTTTGTATAGTACATATAGTAACTACATCATAGTACATTCTAGGTAAAATCAATCAATCCATAGTTGGACTGTTTGATTCAGTAGAAAATATATAATCAAATAAAAACAACCCAGTTGCAGTTAACTGATATTAACTGGAATGCACAAAAATTATTCATGAAAATCCATAACAATTAGATGTTTATGCTAATTAACTTTCCATTTATTACACGAGTGCGGGTGGTAATATAAACACAAATCACACTCAAAACAGAAATCATTACCTTTAAAAGGTTAAACAAAAAACATCTGAACACGAAATAAATCATATGCATATGAATGAGAGAGTTGATTAGAGTGTTCAATAGCAGCTGCAGTAAATGAGGAAGTAAGACACTTGGCACACAATTTAGATGATTTAACTCACGTCTTTTCCCGGGGAACCATCACTTCCTGATTCTCCCTGGCCAAACAGAAGGCAAAATAAAGCAGTCAGTGAGGCAAAACGCAAACAACACACACACACACACACACACACACACACACACACACACAAATGTCCACGCACACACCCAACCTACAGTATCTTGCTTTACACTGGGCTTGGCTGTGTACTGTTTGTGTGTTGGATGTTGTGGAGAGATGCATTATGGGAACACACCATCATTCCTGGGTGTCCGGGCGCTCCTGGTGGTCCAGGTAGTCCTCCCAGGCCTCTGTCTCCCTGCTCCCCCTTATCCCCCTTCACACCCTGGGGGGTCAGACAGACATACATGCACAGAGAGACAGATAGACAGACAGACAGCTACTTGTCAAAACAAGAAAATAAGCTTAATACAATATATATTCAATTTTATTTTTCAATCTTGCGGCTTTTGCTGCAATAGGACAAATAGTTCTTCACAAAATTTGAACATTTAAGTATCAGGTGTTTTGCAGCAACGTACTATTCTCTGTCTAACATTTACATTCTCTGTATTAGGGCCTGTGTCCACCAATTGTGTTTTTGTGCCAACGGCAGCTATTTTCTATACAAATCTTATGAAATTCTCCGTCTTACACTTAAATGGGTGTTAGTGGGTGTGATCCTATGAGAAATGGGTGTTAGTGTGGTTGTGATGCTATGAGAAATGGGTGTTAGTGTAGTTGTGATATGAGAAATGGGTGTTAGTGTAGTTGTGATATGAGAAATGGGTGTTAGTGTGGTTGTGATATGAGAAATGGGCGTGATGCTATGATTGGTAAATCTCACCACTCCGGCTAGGCCAATGGGTCCGGGAGGTCCTGCAGGTCCGGTGGCCCCCTAAAAGATGACGACAAGTGGACTCATTCAATAGAATCAGCACTCTACAGCATACATAAGCATCCCCTCTATAACATGCACATAAACATTTCCTCTACAGCATATACATAAGCCTCCCCTGTGTAGCATACACAGAAACATTCCCTCTACAGCATATACATAAGCATCCCCTGCGTAGCATACACAGAAACATTCGTCTTTAAATGGTCACTGTTCTTACAAGATGTCCGGGAGCACCTGGGGGACCTTGTGGCCCTGGTGTGCCAGGATCACCCTACACAGAGAGAGAGAGAGAGAGAGAAAGAGAAAGAGAGAGAGAGAGAGAGAGAGAGAGAGAGAGAGAGAGAGAGAGAGGGAGGGAGAGAGAGAGAGAAAGGAAGTGTAAACAATGATCTTTAAATCATCCTTTCCATCATTATCTGTATGAATCTGATTAAAGAGTAAAGTAATGTATAGATCTGATTAAAGAGTAAAGCAATGTATGGATATTAGTAAAGGGTAGGGTTTAGTGAAAAGTAAAGTATAGATCTGAGTAACGAGTCTGCTGACCTCCATGCCCGGTTTGCCTGCCATTCCAGGAGGACCCTGCGGGCCACAGTCTCCCTATCAGAGGAACACAAGGACACAACAATGAAGTCACTAACCATCACAGGACATTCTGATAACATTCTTACAACACCTCATTTTTAACCTGTCACAAATATGTGATTAGAATGTTCGCAAACCGAGAGTTCTGCATTATGATGCGACATTACCCTCAGAGATTTTCCCCATAAACTGTATAAAGAACACTGAAACTATAGATCTTTGCATAGAATTCTAGAAGGAACCAGTAAAATAATTCACTCCTCAACAGGTTGCGTGACTGAGGAAGTGGTTTGTCACGGTTTAAAAGCTCTGCATACCTTTGGTCCAGGGAATCCCTGATGACCTTTGATGCCTTTGAAACCCTGCAGGATAGAGGAGAGAACATGTCAGATGAAGGCCACACACTGATATAAGGGGCAGTGGAGCAGGAGGGGACAATTTAGCATCACAGTTCCCTGGACGACTACTCGCAACCAGCGGCCAAGCAGGCAGGACATCTTCACACAGCAGTGTGGTAGGATGTGCAAGAACAGGCAAAAGCAATTTAACTTCAAACTGATTCAAATCAAACAGATGTCTTAGCCTCAACATGTCCTGACACACACACAACACACACCCACGGTCATGGAGAGGAGAACGCTATTTACTCTGCTTAATGAAGCATCCGGTGTGTGTTTCAACACATAAGCGCCACAGAGAGAAGAACAGAATCTATTTTGAGAACACATCCAATGTGTGTTTCTAAGCCCGTCATGGCCACCTGCCGTGGCTGCATTACGGCCAGTTCACATTGTGATGACTGATAATTGTGTGGCTGTGGGATGGGAATACATTCAGATGATGGCGCTGCCGTTGACACTAGCCACGTTTACATGGACAGTTTTCTTTTTTTGTCATTCTGATTAAACTATTTATTCCGATCGAGGTGTTTATGAGAATTTTTATTCCGACTGAGACGTTTTTCCGTTTCTAATCGGATTAAGTTTCCATGTAAACGTGGTTAATGTTGCATTGGAAAGTAACCGGGGAGGGGGGTGATGTGTGTGTGTGTGTGTGTGTGTGTGTGTGGGGGGTGGGGGGTGAAGCTCATACCGGAATTCCTCTGG
>NC_055977.1:6030316-6035316 GCF_018492685.1 Alosa sapidissima | reverse complement strand
AGCTGGGTATTGCTCCATCTGTCCTGGGATATTGATACTTCATGGTGAAATCTAGAGGGCCTAAACATTATTATAAATGCATAACATAGGAAAGACAGAGACTGTTAGCTTTTTATCGTTCTCAAAATCGCTCTGAAAATGATCCCCAACGATATCGTTCTTCCTTGTCGTTATCGTTATAGTTATTGTTTATGTGTGAATGTGGCCTTTCATATTAACAACAACAATATTTTTTAATAGTTATTGTTATAGTTATCGTTCTTGGTGTGAATGGCCTTAAGTCCAGAGGCACAAATGGGGAGTGGGTTTGGGGAATGATCTCAGGTCAGACTCAAACCTGGGTCACCGTGGTGACTGAGCTTGTATGTGGTATTGACCGTTTCAAGAGAGTTCCATTATCAGCATCATAGTTGTTCCCACAAGGCTTCCGTTTTAACATTCCATATGTTATCTTAATGAAGCGGAAGTAGATTGGCAACAAAATAGAACGTTCAAGCATTGTTTTTGTTTTTCTTGTTGAAAGAGTCCATATCACAGCCATGCTACCATGGCACTGCAGCTCCCGTAGCATTTCATTTTTCTGTCAACAAATCTACCCACTGCACCTTTAAACAAATCTACCCACTGCACCTTTAATGACAGCTCAGCTATGTGAGCTTTTTCCTAGGAAGCTGTGCCTCGTTTGAGCCTCATTACCATCGAAGGTGATTCAATCTGGGAGTGTGATTTCCACGGCTCATTGTTCACGCCATGACTAACTCAGCCGGCTGGCCACTGTTTGCTGTTTCACGCTGTTTGCTAATGTCTCCATCCTTCAAATTGTGGATTCTTAATTAGAGAAGGAGGAGGGGAGGAACGCTCTCTCCTCTGGAAGGAGAGATGCGATGCGATGCCGGGCTTTGCCGTTCATTAATTAGCCGAAGAGGAGTAACGAGCCTCGTAAGAATTAACACAGTGTTATTACATCAATAACAAATCATTATGAGGTAGTGCAGACGGTAGCCACCACCACGTGTCTTGGAAAGTAGGCCTTGGAGGTCCATACAGTGAATATGTATCACGTGTCTGGTAAAGTGTAGGCTTGAGTAACCCAATGCCACCACCACCATCACTTGTCAGATTAAGTGGTCCTAGGATCATCTCCATATGGTTAGGGTTAGGGTTAAGTGGGCCTTGGGTCTCCATACAGGGCATAGGCATACATACCTGTTCTCCCTTGGGTCCTACAGGTCCAGAAGGTCCAGCCTCACCCTTGGGCCCCTGAAAAGAAGACAAAAGGACTCTAATTTAAAAGGCGGGAAAAGTGCAAAGGCTCAAGTCTGACTTAAACTAATCTGATAGGAGGCAAAATCTAATTAAGTTCCACGCAATGGCTGCTTTACAATAACATTAATAAAAAAAAACCCTCTATTGTAATGTTAGTCATGATGGGAGTTGCCCCTTAACAACCTCTAAACCCCGACAAAGAACTGAAAACAACCCCTGAATCCCCAACCCCAAAGAAACTCAAAACTAAACCCCCAACACAAACTTTCTGTTATCTTCACCTTCTCTCTCCTCTAAAAGAAGAAACAAGTGACATTCACCCACTCCCTATCACAAACTCTGTCACCCCCTTAACATCTACTTCCTCTTTGCTACACGGTTTACAAACCCCGAGCCTCTGTAATAAGGCTATAGATAGTGGGTTTTTTTTAGTTTTTTTTTAAATTCTGTGACTAAGTCGGGTTATGAATAATTCCTGCCCAGGCTGCCAGATAAGACAGCCTTTCAACAAGCCTGAGGGCTGCCACCTGTCCTCTCTGTGTTCCATGGGGGAGACCGGGCTTTCAGCCCTTTGTTGTCGTCAAAATAAAAGTCCTGCTGACTCATCGGGCCTCCTTCAAGGGCCGCTTTTGAACTTCACCGTTTTAGAGATGAGCTTTCGCAGCTCACTCTCACGCATAAAAGTGCTCTCGCTGCAGAATACTGCAACCTATGCAGAGTTGGAGGGTTTTTTTCCCCCCTCGGTTTCTGTACTATATCAAAATCTTATGGGATGCTATTCATTTTTTTATTGAATTTATTTGACTCAGCACTACGTGAGTTTAATGCAATATGATTGTGCTGGTTAATGCTTGATATGTTTTAATTTGTCTGAACTTTTCTTTTTTAAGTCTAAAAAGTAATGTCTGCATACATAACATAACCCAACATAACCCAACAAAAGAGTCGATATGAAGAAATAGGTCTGCTTTTGCCTGAAGGAGAGTTTTAAACTAGATGTTTAGATGTCTTGGTAATTGTCAGAGCTGACACAAATTTGTGAACTTTCCATTGTGTGTGTGTGTGTGTGTGTGTGTGTATTTCTGTGTGTGCATGCATGCGTGTGTGCCCTGTGGGACCATATAATGGGATGGATAAGAAAGAGCAGCAAAATGAGTCTATATAAATTATGTTGTTACTTA
The DNA here is from genome assembly GCF_018492685.1 of Alosa sapidissima. Lineage (NCBI taxonomy): Eukaryota > Metazoa > Chordata > Actinopteri > Clupeiformes > Clupeidae > Alosa > Alosa sapidissima. Next base: position 6,032,869 of record NC_055977.1, on the reverse strand, counting down.
TACCCCAAAGAACTGAGTATTATGCTTATTGAGTGATATTGTAAAGACCTGCTGTATGCCACTGGTTCATACATTTGTGTATGTATTACACTGCATCTTTAATATTTGTGTCCTTGCACCATTTTTCTACATGTGGACATAAATTATTTAAGTGTATCCTTGTATACAAACAGCCCTAGGGGACCACATTATGGAATGGATGAGAATGGAATGTCATTATGGAATGGAAGAGAATGGAATGTCATTATGGAATGGAAGAGCAGCAAAATGAGTCTAAATGACAAGTGTTAACTTTAGAGTGACTCACAGGAACTCCCTGTTTCCCTTGGTAACCTGGCATCCCGGGCGGTCCCTGACGGATCAAACAAAAAGAACTGAAGTATTGAGTAAGAGACATGGCAACAGAAACAAAAAGAACCGAAGTATTGAGTAAGAGACATGGCAACAGAAACAAGCAAAATGGAACAACAATACCATGTCACATAAAAAAAAATCACATTTCTCCCTTGTGTAAAACAGCCTCGACACTTCATCAAATTAAAAGTGATGTGTTTTTTGTGTTTTTCTTTAACAAGATGTGGTATTGTTGTAAAACAGCCTCAATATCTCAACAGACTTAAAGTGATGTGGTGTTTGTAGTTGTTATGAGATAAAGTATTGTTTGCTTGTGTATGTGGTGTTTGTAATGAGATATGGTATTGTTTGTCGAGTATGTGGTGTTTGTAGTTGTTATACGATATGATACTGTTTTTTGAGTACGGTATGTGGTGTGTGTAATTGTTATGAGATATGGTATTGTTTGCTTGAATTTGTGCCATTTGTAGTTGTAATGAGATATGGTATTGTTTGTATGTGGTGTTTGTGGTTGCAATAGGATATGGTATTGTTTGTTTGAGTATGTGGTGTTTGTGATTGTAATGAGATATGGTATTGTTTGTTTGAGTATGTGGTGTTTGTGATTGTAATGAGATATGGTATTTTTTGTTTGAGTATGTGGTGTTTGTGATTGTAATGAGATATGGTATTGTTTGTTTGAGTATGTGGTGTTTGTGATTGTAATGAGATATGGTATTGTTTGTTTGAGTATGTGGTGTTTGTGTTTATAATGTGATATGGTATTGTTTGTTTGAATATGTGATGTTTATAATGAGATATGGTATTGTTTGTTTGAATATGTGATGTCTATAATGAGATATGGTATTGTTTGTTTGAATATGTGATGTTTAATAATGAGATATGGTATTGTTTGTTTGAATATGTGGTGTCTATAATGAGATATGGTATTGTTTGTTTGGATATGTGGTGTTTATAATGAGATATGGTATTGTTTGTTTGAATATGTGGTGTTTATAATGAGATATGGTATTGTTTGTTTGAATATGTGGTGTTTAATAATGAGATGTGGTATTGTTTGTTTGAATATGTGGTGTTTAATAATGAGATGTGGTATTGTTTGTTTGAATATGTGGTGTTTAATAATGAGATGTGGTATTGTTTGTTTGAATATGTGATGTTTGTGGTTCTGCTTACTGATTCACCCTTTTCCCCATTGTTGCCGGGGGAACCGCGTTCTCCTTTAAGTCCCTGAGAGAGGAAGCAAAGTCATGAATTACGGTCAGAGACTTTCTTATGAGGAGACACAGCACTCAAAAAATGTATGTCGTTCAATTCAGATTTAAACACAGATTCGCCTGTTGTTCTTTGTTTTATGTCCTATGACCTCCCCGCGTATGTCTCCCCATTCACTTGAATAGGAAAATAGCTGCCCCATAATTGCTCAAAGTGCATTACCAAGATGGCCGCTGATTGGGGGGACTTGCTTTAAAGGATTGTTATGGTTAACCCTTGAGTTCACATTTAAAACAAAAATGGCCTCCAGCAACAAGACACCTGGGACACAACATGTAATACCACACTGGCAGTCTGTGCTGAACGCTAAACTCAAATCTTAACTCTCAAAAGACTCTTGGAGAGTTTAATGTGCTTACCAAGTACTACCAAGTATCAATGTAAAGGCCTACTTAATCTTTAGATTAGATTAGATTAGATTACTACTTTATTGTCATTGTGCTGAGTCCAAGTACAGATGTAACACTACCGGTTACACAAATGTGTGTCTGTAAATAATAAGTATTTATGACTTTATAATAATATTTATGATGCACAATTTACAACGAGCTGCACAAATGAATGCTAATTTGGCAAAACATTTTGATAAATTAATACCACACAGCTACACACAGACAGCCTCAGTCATCTTTCTCAAGATGTTTAATAAAACACTACATAATATTCAACCGATTTCTGCTCCATTGCGCATTGTCGATAAACGAGCAAATATTGCTATCACAGCCTGCAGCACAGAAGCCGTACGTAGTGCCGATTATGATAGAGTGGAGTAATCTTACCGGGAGTCCAGGGCCGCCCATTGTTCCTGGGTATCCAGGATTTCCTGATGCTCCCTAGAGAAGGAGGGATGAAGAGACAAACGGATGAATGAGTGGATAGATAGACACAGAGACAGAAAAAAAAACGTCAATATAAAAAAGAACA
>NC_055977.1:6017816-6025316 GCF_018492685.1 Alosa sapidissima | reverse complement strand
AATAGGGGGAGTTCCGATATAGCAGTTACACACATCAGTCACTTACCATAGCAGTTACACACATCAGTCACTTCCTAGACAAATCAGTCACTTCCTATAGTTATACACTTCAACCACCAACACTCACTTCCTATAGTAGTTATAAACATCAACCACCAGCTGTCAATTACTATAGTAGTTACACACATCAGTCACTTCCTATAGTAGTTACTACACACATCAGTCACTTATCATAGTAGTTATGCACGACCCCAGAACAGTCACTTCCTATTGAGTAGTTATAGACATCACTCTACCCCCACTCTACCCCAACGTTGTCTACTCTGTCGTTTTCTCACCATTTCGCCTGGATGTCCTGCAGGGCCAGGTGAGCCGGCCCCACCTGCACAGCCACCTGCTCCTCCTCCTCCTGCTCCTGTCGTGGTGGGATTTACCTGCACAGAACACAAACACAGACAGCGCAGTCAAACACGTGGACACATCAATGCAAAGCAGTGACCACTTTGAAATGCATGTGCGGGCCTGCAGTTTTAGGCTGCACCAGGAAACACGACTTTGAATTGTGTGTGTGTTGAATTGTGTGGGCTGTGCTTTCGCTTAAAAGCATTAGGCGGTAAGTAAAGTAAAAGTAAGTAACATTTATTTATAGACCCTTTCAACAATAAAAACAAAAACAATGCTTGAACGTTCTATTTGGGCCCCAATCTACTTCCTCTGCATTAAGATAACATATGGAATGTTACAACGGAAGCCTTGTGGGGCCAACTATGATGCTGATAATGGAACTCTCTTGAAAGGGTCTATAAGGCACATATAAAATACAGTTTACACTGACCACAGTGCCATACAAAGTGCAAAAATGTCTATACAGCTTTTCTTTTATTATTAATTATCTGCTGAATTATCAGTATAATGTGATCTACATATTATACTGCCCAGGTGGTACACAGCAAGGTGTGTTTCCAGCTCTGTTTACATTTTCAGTAAAAAGTATTGCAATATATTGTGATGTATTGTATGTATTGAATATGTAATGTATCACAATATATTGTGATGTATTGTATGTATTGAATATGTATTGTATCGCAAAATATATAGTGATGTATTGTATGGAGAACCATGTATGGTGATGCGTATCGTATGGTGAGGTCCTTGCCAATACACAGCCCTTGTGTGCACTGTGTTGGATCGAATACAAATGAGACCACACCCTTGTGTGCACTGTGTTGGATCGAATACGAGTGAGACCATACTCTTGTGTGCACTGTGTTGGATCGAATACGAATGAGACCACACTCTTGTGTGCACTGTGTTGGATCGATCACGAATGAGACCACACTCAGGATGAGACTCCACTTCGGATGAGACTTCACTTTGAAGGACTATTTTACAGTGTGTGCATATTGTTGTGTAAGGGATAATGTATAGAACGCCGGTCATTATTGGGAAAATAAGTCCCGACAGGGCGAACCGGTCTTGTTCTGCCCTGAAGGGACTTATTTTCCCAATAATGACCGATTCGTGATACGCGTTTTACACTTTTGTTTGATCACCCCTAGACATACTTTGCATTACACTATCCTTGTTTATACACTATACTGACCTTATCTTTTTAATGTTAAAAATAAACTTATATTATTGAACATATCGCTACAGTGTGGTCTCCCATTTAATGTCACAGCTACTTTGAGCCAGGTGGTTGTGACAACTGTCTGCTTTCACTTTTGAATGAAGTTCCAGTTCTTGCATAGTGATATGAAATACCTGAAGCAGAAGCACAAACTCTGTTGCCATTGACAGCGGTAATTATATGTTTGCAGCGGTAATTACATGATATAAATGATATAAATATTTTACCATAGAACTTTTGGAAAGCCCATTCAAGTCAATGGAGCATTCTACTTGCCTTGTGAAGAGCCGTGTAATAAGACTTGATCAGTCAGAGCGTAGTTTGGGGCTGTAAAGTGTGTGTGTGTGTGTGTGTGTGTGTGACTCACTACTTCCTGAGCCGGCTCTTCTCCTTGAGGCCTCTTGTAGCACTGAGGACGGAGAGAAGATTAAAAACCCCAGAGAGCGAGGGATGAGGAGAAGGGAGAACAGAGGAGAAGAGAGAGGAAAGAGAAGGAGAAGAGAGAGGAGACACATTATTATATTATTATATTATTATAAGTCATCCATGTTCCTGGTATCTGTATACAGTAGCTAGCGCCTAGCACAAGTGTCAAATGCTGCTTTGTATTTAGCCCCGTTAGTCCCACCAGCACTCCACCTCACCCCATCATGCTGACTAAATCCCTCTGTGTGCTAGCTAGGGCAATGCTAAGAAGCTACATGTAGCTGTGTGCTAGCTAGGGCAATGCTAAGAAGCTAGCTAGCAATGCTAACAAGCAGACCACCACCCACAGAGCACAGCTAAGGCAGACTACTGTTCAGGAGGGGGGAAATACCCTCTGTTTAATTTCATCGTAGTTTCTAAGTTCAAGTTTGAGCTAATAACCTGCTGAACAACTTATTTATGGGATAAAGCCTCATGTTAACTATAAAAGTTAGATAAATGACTGAGCTATGCTAATGACTGCTGACCAATATTGTATGAATGGCTTTCATTGACTCGGAGACTGAAATGTACATGTTTAATGTATTCTCCTCACAAAGCTATGAAATATATTCAGTTTCTGTCTCCAAAAAAATACACTGTTCAGGGTTTCTGGGGGCGGTATTTGTTTGTACAGTCTTTGATGCGATTTGGCAAGTTTTGTGTTTTACCTCTCCGGCGGACTTGGCGACACCTAAGAGGTAATACCTGCATGTTAGTGACTATTGCCTTTTACCCACACACATTTGTCTACCCTGAGTGTTACCGCTTACCGTTACCCACACACATTTGTCTACCCTGAGTGTTAGTGACCGCTTACCCACTTTCACCCATTACCCACGCACAGTAAACTGCCCTGACTGTTAGTGATCGCTGCCCTGATTAGTGACCGCTAGCCCTTACCGGCGCACAGTCGTCTACCCTGCGTGTTAGTGAACCACTGCCCTGATCAGTGACCGCTGCCCCTTACCGGCGCACAGTCGTCTACCCTGCGTGTTAGTGATCGCTGCCCTGATCAATGACCGCTGCCCCTTACCGGCGCACAGTCGTCTACCCTGCGTGTTAGTGAACCACTGCCCTGATCAGTGACCGCTGCCCCTTACCGGCGCACAGTCGTCTACCCTGCGTGTTAGTGAACCACTGCCCTGATCAGTGACCGCTGCCCCTTACCCGCGCACAGTCGTCTACCCTGCGTGTTAGTGAACCACTGCCCTGATCAGTGACCGCTGCCCCTTACCGGCGCACAGTCGTCTACCCTTCGTGTTAGTGAACCACTGCCCTGATCAGTGACCGCTGCCCCTTACCGGCGCACAGTCGTCTACCCTTCGTGTTAGTGAACCACTGCCCTGATCAGTGACCGCTAGCCCTTACCGGCGCACAGTCGTCTACCCTGCGTGTTAGTGAACCACTGCCCTGATCAGTGACCGCTGCCCCTTACCGGCGCACAGTCGTCTACCCTGCGTGTTAGTGAACCACTGCCCTGATCAGTGACCGCTGCCCCTTACCGGCGCACAGTCGTCTACCCTGCGTGTTAGTGAACCACTGCCCTGATCAGTGACCGCTAGCCCTTACCCGCGCACAGTCGTCTGCCTCCGTGATGCCTGGTTTCCCCTGATCCCCCTTCTCCCCCTTGTCGCCTTTGGTGCCCGCACCCCCTGGCACACCAGGCAGGCCCTGCGAGCAGTCTTCACAGGGCTCCTATGTCACACACACACACACACACACACACACACACACACACACACACACACACACACACACATACACACACACATACATACACACACGCACGCACACACACACACACACATGCACACGCACACACACACACACACACACATGCACACGCACACACACACACGCACATGCACACACACATACACATACACACACACACGCGCACATACACATACACACGCACGCACGCACACACACACACGCACGCACGCACACACACACATGCACACGCACACACACACACACACACACACACGTGCGCACATACACACACACACACACGCACACATACACGCACACACACACACACACACACATAAGCACAACATACAGGGAGGAGTACACACATATATATTCACATATGTGTGAGTGTGAATGTACAGTTTGTGCACTTGCAGAACACAAACACATTCATGCATATGTGCTTGGATTCATATTAGAGCACGATAATACACATTGTGTGCTTTGGATTACGGAACACCATGGGCTGAATGTTAACATCTGTGCATCTGCATATACAAGCAGCCAATCCGACTAACATTCCCGCTCTTTTCCTACAGCTAAACATAAACATAATCACAGACGCTATAAGGGAACCACTGCTGAATGCTAAGGCTAACGTATACAGTTAAGCATAACTCTCATATGCTAAAAACATGAATAATAAACAGGGGCATCCAATATTGAGTAAAGAAACAAAACTACAATTCCCATGGTTCCACTGAAACTCACCTTGGGGTCAGATTTGGTTAGATGCTCAGGCAAAGGCAGAGGAGGCTGTGATGAAGGGACAAGGAGAAAGAAATCAGTGTGGCACAAACAGGACAAGGTCATTAAGGTCATTATATAAGGTCATTAATGTCATTATATACAAAGAGTAGGTGATGTTTGATTTGAGAGAGATTTAAAAAATGACTTACTGTGAAAGTTAAGATTTGTGATGGCACAGAGGAAGGTTTGCATTGAATCAACTAAAACAGGCAGATGCTGGACATTTTACATATTTAAGACCCCCCCTCTGATCTTTACTGAAACACACTACTTTAAGAAGTCTATTTTCTGGTTAAATTTGAATCCAAAAAACAAAAACAAAAAAACACACGCACTAGGTAGAACTATATCATAAATAAACGCTTAATTTTGAGTTTACGCTAATGTTCAGGATTACATTTTAAGCCTATTTACGAACTCTTTAGATCAGTTTATATTAGAACATGTCTACTACTACGAGTTTAATGAAAACGTTTGAACCATGCAGTCTCTCACAAGGTCTTTGCCCCTGGCTTCTGGAGTATTGCCCACACACAACGGCTCCTTCATGACCTGCCAGTTGGTCTGGCCTGGCATCCAGTCTGTACTGATTCTGTACTCACTTTAATAAACTCACTGACGGCAAGACTGGGTTTGGACAGCTAATGCCTGACATGTTTGTTTTGAGTTTATTTGAGCTCAAATCAGAAACCTAATCAACATGCACTTCACCCCTATGACTGATTTTCTCTCCTCTCTTTTTTCCAGATCCTGGATTTAAAGACATGCACAGCATAGCAAACAGATGTTCAGTATATGGATGTTCTTCTGTCTCCACCTTCTAATGAAAAACAAGTCTGACATGATGATCTCAGTCTCACCTTTTGAGTGAAGCATCTAAGTAATGAAATGCTGTGCTGACATGCTCTCAACATGACATCATCTACCTTCCTTCATCTTCCGTCTTCTCCTTACATACGAATAAGATTGCACACATATCCCGACACACATACACACGCACACACACACACACACACACACACACACACACACACACACACACACACACACATACACACACACACACAGGCACACACACACACATACACATGCACACACACGCACACACACACACATGCACACACACACACGCGCACACACACACACACACACACACACACACACACATAGCTAATCTGACATATACTGCAAGCATCAATGGACGAACGTTGCAGCATTTACATTACATGTAATATTGTTGACTGATGCTTTTATCCAAAGTGACAATAAACAACCAATGAACAGAACGTTTGGCCAATCTAATCAGCACTAACACCCCAATATCATCAAGCATACAACACCAGATCGTCTGCAGAGTTGCCATTTGTCTCAAACGGGTGGACCGGTCATGGAGGACACTCAAGAGTCTTGTTAGTGTTTTCTACTCCAGCTTGGCCTGAGGCCACTCTCAGCCTGTGTCGTTGGACAGCTTTATGCAGTAAACATTTAGACTGTACAGTGTATTCTCACAACGAGACCTCTCATTACACTTCCTCATAAATAGTGCTTTGCATCTGCCCAAATGAAGACGTCATCAAGCAAATTGGCATGATCAAGCCTGTGGTCTAATTTGTGTGTTCGAGGGAGGCAGAAACCTTTCATTGTAGTCTGTGCAATCACATGCTTCAATAGTAAAATACCTGTCAGTTATTACATGTCAATGTCGGATCAACTTTAAATCCAGCTCTTAGTCTGTACCGTATCACTGGTTTAGAGTTTTTTTTTTCTGGAACATTATCTTGTACAGGATTTTAAAGTACTTCTCTCAGTGAGTGCATAGAATTAGCTTTTTTGATAAGCAAGCCTTCAGCCAGCTGAACTATGGCAAGCCATTTGAGTTCTGCAAACTACGACAAGCCATCCGGGGAATTTTGACTCGGTGCTTGAGGGTTGTGAATTGAGAGTGAAATCCATTGACATATAACAGATGCAGTTTACAGGGAGGGCTTGGCAGTCGCTAGCAGATGCTGATGCTAGCACTGGAGCATTTACAAGAGACTCTACTGGGAATGACATGAAGAGAGAGGAGAGAGAGAAAGAGAGAGAGAGATAGAGGGAGAGAGACAGATAGAAAGAGAGTGTCATGGAGAAGGAAAACAGAGAGAGAGAAAGGATGATGCAGAGAGGTATGGAGAGAGAACAAAAGAAACAGATTAAAGAGAGAGAGAGAGAAAGAGAGCAATCATGGAAAGATATGGAGAGGGAGAGAGGGGAGAAAACATCACAGGAAAAGAGAAAAACCATATGACAAAGAAAGAGATAAGGAATATGCTAAACAATGGGCAAGTGGAGGGATAAACATTAGAAGATAATAATGAAATGATGCATAGAACGCTGAGGAGAGGACACTCACTGAGGGAGAGGGGGGGGGGGGGGTAAAACACACTGAGGGAGAGGGGAGGGGTTAAAGCACACTGAGGGAGAGGGGGGGGGGGGTTAAAGCACACTAAGGGGGGGGCTGAATCACACAGAGAGAGGCAGGCCTCAGCCAAGTTTCCACAGTGGGCTGACAGTCTCGTTCTCAGAGGACGACAGAAAGAGGAGGGACAGAATGAAGAGAGATAGAGAGAGAGAGAGGAGGGGAGGAGAAAGAGAGAGAGATGGGAGAGAGGAGGGGAGGAGAGAGAGAGAGAGAAAAAGAGTAGGTAGACAGAGAGACATACCAAGAGGAAATTATCATAAAATAGTTGGAGAGGGAAATGAGGAGAGAGAGAGAAAGAGAGAGATACAGTATATTTGAGTAAAAGGATTAAAAGTTCGGAGAGAGTTGAGCTAGTTTGTTGCGCTCAGAGCTCGGCTCCAGACAGTTCTAGCAGCTCTTCGGGCTGGCGAGAGTAATCATGGTGTTTACGGCAGCA
>NC_055977.1:6000316-6007816 GCF_018492685.1 Alosa sapidissima | reverse complement strand
AGAGGGAGAGAGAAAGATGGAGACAGAGAGGCCAAAATATGAGGATAAGAAGACGAGGAGGAGAAAACCCAAGCAGAGTCAATAACCATTCTAACAGGACTCTAAACAGCACCTCCTCACAGGACTCTAAACAGCACCTCCTCACAGGACCCTAAACAGCACAGGACTCTAAACAGCACATCACTCTAAACAGCACCTCCTCACAGGACCCTAAACAGCACAGGACTCTAAACAGCACATGACTCTAAACAGCACCTCCTCACAGGACTCTAAACAGCACATGACTCTAAACAGCACCTCCTCACAGGACCCTAAACAGCACCTCCTCACAGGACTCTAAACAGCACCTCCACACAGGAATATAAACCTAAAGCTGCACCTCCACACAGTTGTATGAACCTAAAGCTGCACCTCCACACAGGTTTATGAAGTGTGTGTAACCAATCTTTATGTCAATGGTGTGAAATAGTGCTCTGAGAGATTAGTGTGAATGACACCTGTGGTCCAGGAAGTCCAACAGCAGCAGGTCCTGGGTCACCCTGGATGAGATACACATACAGTCATTAGACCCGTCCTGCTTATGCACACACACACACACTCACACACTCTCTCACACACACACACACACACACACACACACACACACACACACACACACACACACACACATGCATGCACACACACACACACACACATGCACACACACACACACATGCACATGCATGCACACACACACACTTGCATGAAAGCATGCACTCACATATGCATGCCCACACACACACACAAAGCACATCCTCATACAGGCACACACACACACACACGCACACACACTCACACGTAAGCATGTGCACATGCACAAACACACCCCCCCCGACACACATACACACACACAAACACACGCATGCACGCACGCACCTGCATTCCTTTAGGTCCCGGAGGCCCCTGCACCCCAGGAAGACCTGGCTGACCCTAGAGACGGGAGAACAACACAATGAGTCAAAGAGTGAGTCAAAGAGTGAGTCAAAGAATGAGCAGCATCTTAAAACCCCGAACTCAACTTCACAGTCATGACATTACGGAAGGGCATTTGGAGACATCGGACAGCACAGAGTCTGTTAATCCATATGAGACGCACTTGCACCATTAAACAGCTCATTCAGTCTATCCAGGCTGTCACTGGTCTAGGCATCGCTACTGTAATGAGCCATATGTGGACTTCCCAACACTAAACACATTAGTCACAGATTGGCCAGCACAGGGCCATTTCATTAGGAGATGACCATACGTACTGTATGGCTTCATTGCATTGGCAGTGAGACACATACACATACACACTTACACGCACACACACGCACACACACACACTTACACGCACACACACACACACACGCACACACACACGCACACACACACACACACACACACGCACACACACACACGTACGCGCACGCACACACACACACGCACACAGATACACACACACACACACACACACACACACACACACACACACACACACACACACACACACACACACACTCATTGCTTCATTGTATTGCCTGCAAATGCTAAACCACGCCACACACATCTCAGCAATATGTGTCACGTCAGCTGATGTCAGTTCAATGGCCCAACCCATTACACAGCTGATTTAGCATCCCCCCACCTCCCACCCCCCTTCTCATCTTTGCATTGCAGGCAAAAAAGTTTCGAGCCCAGCCCATATGGTTTTCCCCATGACCCCATTTGCACTGAGGCCCTACATGCCACGCATATCAGCGGCGGCTGCATAATGCACATGGACACTGATTCGCATGTGTTCAGTCTAGTTCAAATACTCATTAAAAACACTACAGCTCTATATAATCCATGCATTCATTGAAAGATCCTCAAAACACCTACCCTGGAAATCCAGAGGTCTCGCGAGAGCACAATGGAATTGTCTCTGCGAGACACTCTGGCAATGAGCAATGATGCACGTTACTTTTACCCCTTGCATCCCGTGAAACCAATTAAATCGTCTCTGATATAGACTCTTGCGTCGAAGTCCGGAATCATTCTGAGTAAACATTGGTCTAGTGTTATTCAACTGTGTGCAGTGAGATTTTCAAATGCATGCTTGGTGCCGTCCCTGTTCGTGGCCAGACCCTTAATCTTTGTAGATTACCAGGGTCTGGATTTTCCAGGCTACAAAACATTCTCATTTCAAACAAACAGTCTCATTTCATTCATGCATAACCATCTGCTGTCTTCACGAGCCTCACCTGAACTCTACCTGTGTGTTGTGTGTTGTGTGTGTGTTGTGTGTGTGTTGTGTGTGTGTGTTGGGATCTGCCTTCGTGGCCTCGAGGGCTTTTTCAGTTTTTACAGGGTAATACAGCCTCTCAGTGCATGGCAGTACATCAAAGCAGAGTTCACGCCACCCAATTTAAAATCGTGTACATTCATGTATGAGATAAAAAAACATATGTTTAATTAAATGCATTAAAGGGACACCAGGCAACGTTTTCGTGTTAATTACTCATCTTCGTAAGTCGGTATATGGTTAAATGACTCATTACAGGGCGAATGAAGACTCTCTCGCCCGCCCCTACTGCCTGTAGGAAGAATATCGCGCTTGCAAGTTTAGTGTCGTACCCGCCGACCGAAGCAGGATCAGTTTACATCCTGCATTCACAGCACAGAGGCAGGCTAACAAAACGCTAGCGATTGTTGCAAACGTGTGTATAATGGCAGAGCCGGCGAAGAAGCAGTGAAAACCCTTGACGGAAGACGCAAAGAAAAGGAAAAGAGCTTCAGACCGAGCGAGGGGGAGTTTCATAGAGAAAAAGCATCAGGCTTGCCTGGTGTCCCTTTAAGTTTGAATGTCACTGACTGAGTTTGTTTGACACTAAAATTATCATCACGCCTTTATTTCATCCCTGTGATTCACATCAAGCCAAACTAGATTAAATATCCCTGATGTTTTTATTTAAACTATTGGCAGTAGTGTCTCTCCATAAGACTCATCCACGGTTTCAAAATAGTAAACTATGCATGAAAATGTAAAAACATCTGAAATATTTATTTCATTGTTCATTATTTATAACAGAATGAAAAACCAGCAGACTATATCCTAAGGGTATCTCAGAGCATGGTGGATTCATGTCAAACACAGCAGCCACATTATTATTAAGTTACACAATGTTATTATTATATTACACAATATTATTAATGTATTGCCTTATCCCTTATAACCACCACATCAGATTGTTGTAGAAAGCCTTCATACACACACACGAGCAAACACACAACACATGTATCCATGCACACACACACAAACACACAGACACACACACACAGACACGCACACAAACACACACACACAAACACACACACACACACACACACACACACACACACACACACACACACACACACACACACAAACACACACAAACATACAGTACATGCACACACACACACACACACACACACACACACACACACACACACACACACACACACAAACACACACACACACACACACACACATATACACACACACATACACACACACACACTTACGTGTTTCCCTGGTTTGCCCACTCCAGCTACTCCTGGTTCACCCCTCTCCCCTTTGGCTCCGGGCAAGCCCACCACATTCGTCAGCCCCTCAGGGAGTGATGGACAGCTGTCACAAGCGTCTCCCTGGCAACAGGTCATCAAAGAGTTCAAACATGAATGCAACATTCAACTCTTGCGCGCTGGAACTTCAAGGTCACAAGAGACTACAACAGTTGTGGCTGATGTAAAACATTGTAAAATACAGTTTATTGTCCAACTTTAAAAATATTTTACATTTACCGTATTTTCCGGACTATAAGTCACAGTTTTTTTTTCATAGTTTGGCTGGTCCTGCGACTCAGGTGCAACATATATATATTTATATATTATATATTTATATATTTATATATGTTCCTCTTCATGACACATTTTTTCACTGGTGCGACTTATACTCAGGTGCGACTTATAGTCCGGAAAATACGGTACATATGATATATTGACATAACTATGACATGCTACTGGCTGACAGTAGGAGCACCCACCTTCTCTCCTTTAATGCCAGCCACGCCATCTCGCCCAGAGTCTCCTGGCAGTCCTGGCACACCCGGACTGCCATTGGTGCCCGGGTCTCCCTGCAACCCCTGGTCACCCTATGGAACGCAACCAGCGTCCTCATTACAGAAGCGTCCTAACTCTGAAATCCTCTCATATCTCAGTTTAGAATGACATTTAGGATTTTTTGTATTAATGAAACATGTCTCCAAACTACATTTAGGAAGAGGAATTTAGCTATTACAGAACCATCTTATCTAATCAATTCATACAGTAATTTCCTGTGTATTAGCTGCATTGTGTATAAATCGCGGGACAGTGTTTTATGCAAGTAAAAAAAAAATATTAATACCATATTAACTGCATCTGTGTCTTAACCTCACTCATAGCTGAAGAAATTTCACAAAATCAATGTAAACATTGGCTATAATAGTTGGGAAATTACGGTACATTTTTATTATGTGTGAGGAAAATGCACAAACATGTCTGACTGAAATAGAGACACAAAGTTTGTAAAATGCACAGCATAACTGTTGGGGAGCATCAGGAGTGATGTGTGTGTTTGTCTGGCGGGATGGCCCAGTTGCCATGACACTGGGTGGAGAGTTGTAGCATGTGCCAAAGGGAGAAGCTCTCGCGCCCTTTCTGATGTGCAGCACTGGGAGACAGCATTGCGCCTGGGCAAAACACTGCACACTGTGAGCGCCCTTCTAGTTGATGTATTCAGAGATATATTACCATAATGCTGTAAGCCCTCAGAGATTTATTACTGTAATGCTGCAGGCTAGGGTTAGGGTTAGGAGCAGTGTGGGGAAAAAAAAAAAACAAAACAGTTATGGCTCCTTTAACATATTCCACATCGCCACTTTATGGCTTTAAAGGGTCTCTACGCCATGCTCACCTTCTCGCCTTTAGATCCTGCCAGCCCAGGTGGACCCTGAGGACAGAAAGAGGACATGAGACCTTTACTGCACGTCTGAGGAAGGGCTTGCCTCGAAACGTCACACCATTAAAGGAACCCCCCTAACTCGAGGTTGCCAACCCGGATGCCGATACACTACTGACTTCGTGATTAGTAGTTAGGTGGAGGGTGGCGCATCAGGCCAAAACACAACATGACATGACAAAACACAACATCAACATCAGCTGAGGGCTGCAACTTCACTTTTTAAATGACAATATCCTGGCCGGACTACTGTTGTCAGTGATATAAGTATTTGAAATAAACATGATTTCTCAATGTTTAGTGACTTATCAGGGCCATTTTATGATTAATAGAAATAAATTTCTTACACACGGTTCCTTTAAGTGTTTGCTTGGGAGCTACAGTATGTCTGGTGTGCAAACTTTATCGTTATTGCGGTGACTTGTGCTTTTGTCCAGCAGTCCAAAACGTACTTGCACCCCAAAGCTCCTTTTCGCCCCGGCTGTGTGTGTGTGTCCCATTTGTACACACACCATTATCACACCCCATTTCAGACTTTGGTTCACAGAGAGAGGGGGGAGATGAGCTCGTAAGCCTGCGGCTCTGCATCACTGCTTCACCAAAGGCGATACTTCAGCAAACTGCTCTGCTTTGCATGAACATTGCAACAACCGCTTGAACTGGAGCTTCCGGCACTTTCCGAGTGTCGAAGTGAACTTAATCTGGGCTGGTTGAACTGAAGCTATTTATTTTATCATGTTCAAGAGGAATTATTTCATGTTTTTTAAAAGGAAGCTTATTGAAATAATGTACCAGCTTAACCTTCTCACCCAGGCACAAAGACATTCCAAGACAATGTTATGTCTCAGCCTGAGGTTGTTTTCACACACACACACACACACACACACACACACACACACACACACACACACACAAAACAAACTACAAAAACGACTGCAGACTTGCATTAATTTCCTGAAGATTACATCAGCTAAGAAGCTCTCTTAAGGTAACAACCTTCCTTTTATTAGAAACTTCAAACAGGTTTACTGAGGATTTGGTTCACTCTAAACGGATAGCTATCCCATGAGATGTATAATGCTCGAGCACTAATGACTTGCCCCACTGATAATGTGATGTATCATTGTTTATTTGCACTTGTATTGCTCCAGTTCATTAGGATTTACTGTTAGTTAATTTCCTTGTGTGTCCTTCATTTTTAAAAGCATAGTCATTACCACCATGATATTCCAGATGAGAAAAGATGATGGCACGTGGCCTTTGGTTTGATAGATGTTTTAAACATGGTACTACAGCAGAGCAATGGAACCCTTGGTCTACCAGTTTGCCCTCATCTGTTTGCCCTCTGTTTTCCTATTTGCCCCAGTAAACCTGTTTGCCCCCAGTATACCTGTTTGCCCTAGCCCTCACCTGTTTGCCCCCAGTATACCTGTTTGCCCTAGCCCTCACCTGTTTGCCCCCAGTACACCTGTTTGCCCCCAGTATACCTGTTTGCCCTAGCTCTCACCTGTTTGCCCCCAGTACACCTGTTTGCCCCCAGTATACCTGTTTGCCCCCAGTATACCTGTTTGCCCTAGCCCTCACCTGTTTGGCCCCAGTACACCTGTTTGCCCCCAGTATACCTGTTTGCCCTGGTCTTCACTTGTTTGCCCCCAGTACACCTGTTTGGCCTGGCCCTCACCTGTTTGCCCTGGCCCTCACCTGTTTGCCTCCAGTACACCTGTTCGCTCAGGTCCTCACCTGTTTGCCCTCGGTACCGGCCACCTTGATGGTGGAGTGACTCCCCACCTCAGAGGGGGATGAGCAGACACCACATGAATCACCCTGAAAGAGAGAGAGAGTGAGTCGTACTTTCTCAGACAGTTACACCATGAAAAAAACAATTTTAAAATCCCAACCACAAGCTGAGAGAGAGAAAGGCGGAGAGAGAGAGAGAGAGAGAGAGAGAGAGAGAGAGAGAGAGAGAAAGAGACAAACACCTTATCGCCTTTGGGTCCTGGAGTGCCAAAGCCCGGTATCCCAGCATCTCCCTGGAAACGACAGGAATAAACGACAGGAATAAAAGACTTGGATCAACTAGGGCGTGTGTGAGCACTGCGCCTGCTACCTCAGCACACACTGTACACAGCGTCTCGTCCTGCTGTTACCCATGTGACTACACTGGGTATCTCTAGACACAGCAACACTGAGAAAACATTTTTTTTGTCAGATCAAGACTCAAAACACATTCTCAGGATCCACTAAAACACCAAACAGGTCCTGTCAGGAGACCAAAAAAAAACAAAAAAAAAACACACAATGTGGTTTTCACACAGAAAAGACAACAATACCCTAAGACCTTTGCAGTTAGAGTATCTACGCAAAACTGTACAGTCCAAAAAGTCTGCCACTACTTTAACACTGAAACACAAACATCAGATCCAGCAGTTTCCACTAAATCCAACTCTACAGGTGAA
>NC_055977.1:5987816-5990316 GCF_018492685.1 Alosa sapidissima | reverse complement strand
ACAAGTTTGCTGATGCGTGAGCTCAGGCAGTTGATAGCAGCACAGACATCAACACACACTGCTTGCGATTTGCTCGTCGCCTGTCGCTTCAAAAGTTTCAAAGTTGTTTTAACTTCTCGAGACGCTTCGCATCGCCAACGGTTATTTTGCCTGTAATTGCTGAACTGCATTAACATTCCCTAGTCTCTCGTCACTCTTGCAGTCTGATGGGATCCATTTCAGAGTGATGAGATGTGATGTGGTCTTGAGTGATGTGCAAGGTGGAATAGATTTGGTGTGGAAGTGACAGCGAAGACCGAAAAAGTTGACTAATTGTGACAAGAAAGAAGTTATGGAACTTTTACTTTAACATTTAGTTATTTAGCAGACGCTTTTACCCAAAGCACCTTGAGGAAAATGAAGAAAAACATTCAAGTTGCAACTACTCAACTACTTCCCAGAAAATGTGTCTCATGCATGCAGTTCCGGTTGCTCCGACTCTGAAGTGAATTTTGGGGGGACTGAGGGTGCATGCAAATGTATGTGTATGGTATAAAGCTCTGGATTTTTCTGATTCTGATTGGTAGGAACTCACCGGTGGTCCTGGCTTTCCGACTCCAGGCAGACCAGGTTTCCCAGGGGGCCCCGGTTCTCCCGCTAACCCCTCCGGTCCGACCTCTCCACGAGAACCCTGAAGGGACAACCAATCACAAATGAGCAACTTCAACTTCAACCAATCCAAATGAGCAACTTCAACCAATCCTAATGAACAACTTCAAATTCAACCAATCCAAATAAGCAACCTTAACCAATCCTAATGAGCAACTTCAACTTCAACCAATCCTAATGAGCAACTTCAACTTCAACTAATCCAAATGAGCAACTTCAACCATTCCTAATGAGCCAGAATTGCTATTAAAACGGAACACAATATTCTTTCCTGGTTCTACAGAGTCTACAGCAGCTTCCTCTCGGATTATATACTGTATTCATAACAATATACAGATAAGATGATATACTATACTAATACATGGGCTACTCTGGGAAGATTTTGATTCATCAAAATGTTTCCATCATTTCATTTTGAAATTGAAATTAAACTGGTATCAACTAAATGAAATGTCCTTTAATAGCTCTCACAAGTGAACAGATATGAAGAAATAATTTCAAAATGAGGAAACTGACCTTTAGTCCTTTCGGCCCAATCAGACAAATGGATCCGGCTCGCCCCTGCAGGGAAAAACAAAAACATTGCGTTGCTAAGATATTATCGTTGTGTATCTATGACATCATCTTTGTGCGCCCACAAGTTAAAAGCCCACCTATGATTACCACCAAGGCACTTCAGTCAGTTAGTTACTCAAGTAGTACTTAGTCAAATCAATAAACAAGCAAAAAAAGAAAAGGAACATAAAAAAAAACTGCATCAATCAACCACACGTTGCATCAACAATCTCTACAACATCTAGACTTATTGCTAAAATACAAGTATGCGAGTTTTCTTTTGATTCGATTGCATCAGTAGTACCCTGTTGAATGACAAAGATTGCGGTGCTCAAATCCACCTTATTAAGCCTCTGCAATCCATTTAAATGAATAGGCAGGCCTGCATTGATTCTGTGGGCTTTGTTGCTTCAGTGTAATCTATGAGGCATTAAGAGGACTTAGCATCCTAAAGAGATAACTCAAGAGGGAAACACACATCAATGGGAAGGAGGGTTACGCGATAATTCCTCATAATTCTCTTCGATGCAGCCTGACTCAGGGAATGCAGGAGCCATTGTGAAGGACTCCACAGAAAGTGCGAGCTAATACCAGTATGTGTGTGTGTGTGTGTGTGTGTGTGTGTGTGTGTGTGGTTGTGAAATATGTGTGGTGTGTGTGTGTGTGTGTGTGTGTGTGTGTTGGGGGGGGGGGGGTTGTGATATGTGTGTGTGTGTGTGTGTGTGTGTGTTTGTGTGTGTGTGTTTGTGTGTGTACATGTGTGTTTGCGTGTCTTAATATCCTCTAACTAGCTCAAATGGATAAAAGCATTTGTGTGCAGCATAAGGCCACTATGATGTGTCACTTTGAGTCGCTGTGGCGAAGGCCAGAGAAGTGAAATCCCTCTCGCTTACTGCAAATCCTTTTTCCAAACGGTTATTCTACTCCACGCCTTCTGCAAATCGGACTGGACAACAGGCGCCAAGGCTTTAAAAAGGACTTAGGATGTACTTGAGCCAAAGTAGAGGGCTTGCAGAATAAGAAGCCAACAGATGCACACAGAGATGTCTATAGATATCCACTGTGGATGTGTAGAACATTTCTATAGACATCTGGACATGTTTATAACATATCTATAGATATTTGGACATGTCATATCTATAGATATTGAGAAATGTATATTGACAAATCTATAACACATCTACCGGTATATAAAATGTACAGAGACGTACAGGAAGTGGTGGGGGGGGGGGGGGGGGGGCACTTACATCTTTGCCTGCACGGCCAGGTGAGCCCTGAGCACCAATCTCCCCTTTCT
>NC_055977.1:5980316-5982816 GCF_018492685.1 Alosa sapidissima | reverse complement strand
TCCCAGAGAGATGGAGCTTTGTCCTCAGTCACGAAGCAGTTAACACGGACTAATGCTTCAAAACAAGAGGAGAGGTAGAGGAAGGAGGGAGAGAGGGATGGAGAGGAGGGAGGGAGAGAAGGATAGAGAGGAGGAGGAGAGAAAGGTGGAGAGGAGGAGGAGAGAGAGAGATGGAGAGGAGGAGGAGAGAGATAGATGAAGAGGAGGAGGGAGAGGAAGAGAGGGGTGGAGAGGAGGAGAGAGGGAGAGAGATGGAGAGGAGGAGAGAGGGAGAGAGGGATGGCAGAGGAGGAGGAAGGGAGAGAGAGAGAGAGTAAATGAATAGGCTGGAGGAGGAGGGGAGATGGTATGAAAGAAAGAGAGAGAGAGAGAGAGAGAGAGAGAGAGAGAGAGAGAGAGAGAGAGAGAGAAAGTTGTATGGAGGAGAAAATGAAAAGGTCAGGGAAGAATGCCAGAAAGGAGAGGGGGGGAGAGAAAGAAAGAGGTAGAGGGGGAGGAGGAAGATGTGAGAGAGAAGTGAGAGAATGACTAAGAGAGAGAGAGAGAGAGAGAGAGAGAGAGAGAGAGAGAGAGAGAGAGAGAGAGAGAGAGGAGGGGGAGAGGGAGATAATGAGAGAACAAGAGAGAGGCTGGGAGAGAGAGAGAGAGAGATGGAGTGAGTGAGAGTGTGATAGAGAGTGAGAGAATGAAAGAATGAGAGAGAGATGGAGTGAGTGGGAGAGGGGGATGTGGTTCCTTGCTGTATGAATCGTTGGCTGGAGGTGCTTCTGCTTACTCACTGTTTCCTACACTGGGACGCGTGGCTACTGGGACGCCCATGAGTGTGTGTGTGTGTGTATGTGTGTGTATGTGTGCATGTGTGTGTGTGTGTGTGTGTGTGTGTGTGTGTGTGTGTGTGTGTGTGTGTGTGCATAAGGTTGTGGCTGGGGGCACTGTTGCCAACTTGTTGCATTCTTCATCTCGCTGTCTGTTTCCATGTTCAGGTTTTATGGGCCTCTGGGAAGCTTTGCAGGCATAAAACCAGCCGTAAAGTTCCTTACAGTAGATTTCATCACTTCACCTTTGTGGGACACTGATGCGTTCCGCCTCGTGAAGGCATCAAATACACGTTCCGATGTTAGAACACACCATGCACGTTCCGATGTTAGAACACACTGCGTCCTTCGGGGCTGCCCCGAAAGATGGATGTGCTGCTGTACTGTATGTGCTTCCAACACGAAAAACAGAAACATTTTTTTGGAAATATTTTCTGGCCGCCATGCTAGGATGGCTCTACAGGCAGCAGAACTGTTCCTTTCTGTTCTGCTCTGAGCTTGTTCTACAGGAGGCAGAACTGTTACTTTCTGTTCTGCTCTGAGCTTGTTCTACAGGAGGCAGAACTATTCCTTTCTGTTCTGCTCTGAGCTTGTTCTACAGGCAGTAGAACTGTTACTTTCTGTTCTGCTCTG
Source organism: Alosa sapidissima (assembly GCF_018492685.1). NCBI lineage: Eukaryota > Metazoa > Chordata > Actinopteri > Clupeiformes > Clupeidae > Alosa > Alosa sapidissima. The sequence goes on along the minus strand of NC_055977.1, from coordinate 5,981,368 downwards.
AGCTTGTTCTACAGTTCTCTCTGTTGCTGAGCTGTCGCTCTGAAATGCTTTTTTTTTGCCAGACATTGTAAAAGCAGAGGACGGCTGATGCCCTGACCTCATCAACTGACCTTAAGGTCGGAAACTGAGTGGAAGCAAAATGACTTTTCCAGACTGTAATCGACTACAGTGTTGGTTCAGTGGTGCAGCGGCAAACAGCAACAGCCTTTTAAAACGACAGAAACCCAGGCACCCCAGATAAATGATGGCAAGGAAGGAAGTGTTAAAAAGCCTTTATAATGCTGGCAAAATCAGTACAAAAGCCACATGTTTCGACTAAATCTGATGGGTTTTCAAGAAACAGCCTTTATTAAGTTAGCCTCACAGATGTGGGTTATTAACCTACATTCCCTTTAATTTGGTAATTCGCAATCATAATTACATAACGGTTCTGACCACACGCATATTTGTGGCTTGGACGTTTTAAAACAAACGAAAAACTGCTCTCCATCTCGTGTCAGGCTTTTCCGCGTGTCGGATAGAGAGGCCGCTGTTCCATGCGGCAATAACTTGCGTTGAGTCCACTACGAGAAGCGAACTATCCTGCATGCCAATGCCAGAGCCACTAATGAGGCTTGGCGAGTTTCCTGCGACAAACGTGTGTCTGTGTGTGTGTGTGTGTGTGTGTGTGTGTGTGTGTGTGTGTGTGGGGCGTATATTCCCCTATCACGCCGCAGTGGAGTCACTCAAATTTGCATTTGCCGTCGGCAGCCCTCCCCATGGACGTGTCACTGCATAGCAAAACTCAAATTGTTCTCTCGTCACAAGTGCATTAGCGCTTGTGTCTGTGTGTGTGTGTGCGTGTGTGTGTGTGCGTGTGTGTGTGTGCGTGTGTGTGTCTGTGTGTGTGTGTGCGTGTGTGTGTGTGTGTGTGTGTGCGTCTGTGTGCGTGTGTGTGTCTGTTTATTACCGTCTCATTGTGTGTCAATATTCTTTTCAGCGTAGCTGCATGGATTTCAATTTACATTCACAATTAACTAGCCACCAAACAGGCCCAAGTGACTGCGACTACG
>NC_055977.1:5970316-5975316 GCF_018492685.1 Alosa sapidissima | reverse complement strand
GCACAGGGGGTCCGTTACACACACACACACACACACACACACACATAGGGGTCCGTTACACACAAGCATGCACACACACGTACACACATGCACACATGCACACACACACAGCCATGGGGGTCCATTAGGGCTGTAACGATACATCCACCTCACGATTCGGTTTGTATCACGATTTTTTGACCCACGGTTCGATATGAACCTCTATTTTTCTTTTCTTTTTTTTTTTAATGGGGGCTAGACATTTGCAATATAATATAGTAGGCTATAATATATCTGTATTATTTTATATCCTGATATAAAAATATTTTACTGAATGTCTTATATTTATGACAGCACACTTTATGCTGATTAGCCTATAGCCTAGGCCTACTATTTGTATTACCTCTTTAATTCAGCTGTCTGGTTGAAGCCTGGAAATATTGTAAACAAAGTAGCATAGTTGGCTAGCTTATCATAGTCTACTAATTGTACTGTTCAGTTTCCCCATGTGTGTTTAAGTTTCAAAGTAGCCTAATACTTGTTCTCCTTGGGACAAGCCCTTTTGGGAAATGTTGGTATTGAGATGATCAGTCAACTTGATTGCAAGAGTTTTAAACAAATATGTACAGCATGCTAATGATGCTAAGCGGATTTAATAATAATTTAGCTAGTCGTCTTCTATGCGTCCTTGCTTTCACGATTGTGACTGTTTTATTTGTATTGTGTTGGCCGAGTCGCGCGTGTTCATTGAGCAGGAGAGGGAGGGAGAGTGAGCGAGCGCGAGAGAGAGCCGGGCAAGGGAGAGGGGGTTTACACCTACTATATACTGTTTGGTAAAGTTGAACAATCTACAATGAAAGCAACGAGAGGTATGAAATTATTTATTTAATTATTTTTGGATAACGTAGGCTACCGGTAAGTAAAGCGGGAGATGTGTGTTGTTTATGCAGCCACGTAAGCATGAAACACTAGGGTGTGTCGCGGTTCTGGCTTTTCACACCGCGACATAGTATCGTGGATATAAGTGTCGCGATTTCGGTTTCGAATCGCATATCATTACAGCCCTAGGGTCCATCATATGAGAAAACAGTGATTGCCAATGCTATGCTCATGCAATGGTGTGTGTGTGTGTGTGTGTGTTTGTCTGTCTCTGTGTGTGCATGTGCATGCAGGAAGTCCATCATCTAACTGCTGTGGCGACTAATTAGAACTTCTCAAGAGGCATGTGCATGTGCAGCATCTAACGGAACCTTAGAACCTTGCACTAATTCTGAACGATGCTGTGGAGAACTTCTCAAGAGGCATGTGCATGTGCAGCATCTAATGGAACCTTAGAACCTTGCAATAATTCTGAACGATCCTTTGGTGACTAATTAGAACTTCTCAAGAGGCATGTGCATGTGCAGCATCTAACGGAACCTTAGAACCTTGCACTAATTCTGAACGATGCTGTGGTGACTAATTAGAACTTTTGAAGAGGCCCTATAGATTGGTCTGTAGAGTTCCGGCAAAGCTTTCGTCAGCTTTACGTAATGATCTCACAAACACACACACATACACACAGGCAAATAAAAAAGTAAACAAAATGTATTATAGCTATTATATGTAAACAAAATGGATTATAGCTATTATATGTATTATTTCGTCAGCTTTACGTAATAATCTCACAAACACACACACATAGGCAAATAAAAAGTAAAAATGTTTTATTATAGCCTACCACATTCTACCCCTAGTGAAAAGCTACCATCTAAAGTATGTCAACAAGTTGGCAGCATACAGACACACACACACACACACACACACACACACACACACACACACACACACACACACACACACACACTGCAGAAGTCAAAAGCAGAAGAACACAGCCACACAGGCACACAGGGAGGCAGAGCAAATGAAGGCCACAAGCCAGTTCTTCACAGGACAGCCTGCAATGTTTTCCCCATCCGTTTTGACATCGCAGTTACACTCAGTTACAACAGTGACACTGTTGGATGGGACTGAATATTCTATTCTGTAAACACTAAAGTTCACCACTGCAGTTCTGAGACCCCAAACTCTTCAGGCTTCCCTTCGTAAACACTGCTGATTTTGCATCCATCAATTTGGACTGTGAAGGCCTCGGACAAAATATCTGTTTATGCATCATCCTTGGTGAAACTCATCATCAAGGTCTACGGAACTTCCTCACACATAAGAATGTCACTTATGTCCATTCTATTTTTCAGCAGTTATCGTCAAGAGATACAGATACGGTAACTAATCAAGGGATCAACAGCACACTCACCCAGCACTGCATGTCAATCTGCTCTGAGGCGAAGCCTTTGCTTACAGTTTTTTTTACAACTGTTTACATACAGTTTCTAAACTCTGTCTGTTTTTCAAAACTACACACAAATCCCACTATTGCTCACACTAAATGCAAAATGCCTCAAATCTCCAGCAAAATGTCACACAGAATTCAAAATCTCATAAACGCATCTCTAAAGCAAATATTTGTCTCTCATTGTATGGAGTTATCCCCGACCTACAATAAATCATCTATCTATAAATGACAGGAACGTCTGTCTATCAGTTATTCACATATCTCTTGAACAGTTCTTCCGATTGATTTCAGACGTGGCATGTGTCTTGCTACGGGCAGGTGTAAGGGCAGTGCCAAGTTTGACGTTGTTTGGATAAGAAATGCAAAAGATATCATTAAATATATCAGTAAAGAAGCACACATTGGCCTTCTCCGCTCTACTGTAGCCACTCCTCCTCTCACACAGCACAGCGCAGGACCAGAGACAGAGGGGGTAAGTGGAGATTTGGCAGCACTGAATCAGGGCACAAGATACAAGAAGTTTGGATGATTATCATGTCTGACATCAACAATAAAGATTCCCTGTATGCAGCTTATTTGCATAAAATCATTCTGCGGATTTTGCAACAACACGCCAACAAACACGGGTATGCAGTGGCTATTCAAAATGACATAAAATGATTTGCAATAAACTTACACTTCGAATAGCCCAGGCTACCTTGGACATGAGACTTTGAATAAACAAATGACAATTCGACTGCAAGGTCCCAAATTGAAACAAACGACAGGCTAATGGTCCCGAATTAAGGACGTTTTAGAATGCTGCACAGCTAGACAACGAGTGGCATGTTACAGAGCGACATGTCACTTATGCTACCAAAGACTGTTTTTGAGTCACATCGTTGCAAATCTCATATGATGATGCATCATTCCACAAAATGGTTTGTCTTCTCTATCAGGAAGTTATTCAATAAGCGTACCAATAAATATATATAGCCTTACCTCAAAACAGCTGTTAGGCTTATGTCATGTTATGTTTGATCTGTAAAAATGTCACATGCAGCCATGCCTAAATTCAGCTTACTGCACATTAATTATAGGCTAATATATAATAATATAATATCCAGTATTCATTATTGAATACTTAGCTGGAGTGATGTTTTCATCTTATTTCTAAAGCAGGCATACCTGCGGGCATGTAATTGAGCTACGGGGTTTCTATATAGGAATGACATGTTTGAACGGGCACTGCACTAGTATGATAAAATGGCAAACCAAATCAGAACTGGGCTCTCGACTATAGAGGAACAGAGCCAGGCTAGCCTAGAGTCCATGTCCATTTAAGTAGTGCTAAACTTTACAGCAACTTTGACCCATATCCAAATTAGACTCCATGTTGAGACTGAAGGAATATAACATCTAGTAAGCATTAGGCAGAGCGTACCCGAGGCTAGTTGTGAGAAAGTGGCTCTCATCTAGTCATGTAGCGCAACTCCTCGCGCGGCAGCTGTTGTTTCTGTTTCATGAGCATGCAGACTTCTCACTTCAAAGATGGAGGGAAAGCATGAGGCTTGTTCTTCTTTAATCCTCCGGCTTTTAAATTCTTTAGAAGCGCTGGATCAGTGGGTTTTCTCGCGCTCTCTCTCTTTTTCTCTCTTTCTCTCTCTCCATTTCTCTCTTTCTCTCTTTATATTTCTCTGTGTGTGTATATATATATAGTCTTCCTCAGTCTTCCTTTATATACATATATTTCTCTCTCTCTCTCCCTCTCTCTCTCTTTCTCTCTCTCAGCCAAGCTCTCTTCCTCCCTCTCGTTCTCCAAAAATACAAACTTTTTTCACAGCACACAGACCCAAATTATTCCCACTAATTTTGAAGGCATTTAACAAGTGTAGAAGAGTTATTTACTGGCATCGGCCCCTTGTTTGGGGGCCATTTATCTCCAGATTAAAGCAAATCGGGTTCTGTGTATATTAATATTTTAGGGAGATGTAGTCTTTCACAAGCTCCTGTTCTTCAACTTTTTAAGGAGGATCAGGCTCTGAATCACAGTTGTGTATGTGTGTTTGTGTGTGTGTGTGTGTAATAATGTGTAATGTGTGTGTGTGTGTGTGTGTGTGTAATAATGTGTAATGTGTGTGTGTGTGTGTGTGTGTAATAATGTGTAATGTGTGTGTGTGTGTGTGTGTGTGTGTGTGTGTGTGTGTGTAATGTGTGTGTAATCCTGTCTCTTTCCTCTCTTTCCTGTGCTCACACCATCTCTCACAACTTCTCCAACATTACAGTATATCTACCCTCCTTCGCTTTTTATCTCTCTCTCTCTCTCTCTCTCTCTCTCTCTCTCTCTCTCTCTTACACACACACACACACACACACACATAGACATACACTTCTCTTCTAGTGCAAGAGAGCATGGCGTATGAGTGTATGAGTTTGCGTGAGTGTGTCTAAATAAGAGCGAGCAAGACTGTCTGTGTGAGTGTGTCTGGTGTGTGTGTGTGTGTGTGTGTGTGTGTGTGTGTGTGTGTGTGTCCTCCTCTCTTCTCTCTCTCTCTCTCTCTCAGGAGACCAGGATTAGTCAGTCTTCCTCAGACAGGAAATGGGTTCCACCTCCTCAGACACATGGACCTTATCTGAGCGATCTGAGGCGGCTGTTAATGCATCTGCACACACACACACACACACACACACACACCACATTCATTTA
>NC_055977.1:5968101-5970303 GCF_018492685.1 Alosa sapidissima | reverse complement strand
CTATTCTGTAAACACTAAAGTTCACCACTGCAGTTCTGAGACCCCAAACTCTTCAGGCTTCCCTTCGTAAACACTGCTGATTTTGCATCCATCAATTTGGACTGTGAAGGCCTCGGACAAAATATCTGTTTATGCATCATCCTTGGTGAAACTCATCATCAAGGTCTACGGAACTTCCTCACACATAAGAATGTCACTTATGTCCATTCTATTTTTCAGCAGTTATCGTCAAGAGATACAGATACGGTAACTAATCAAGGGATCAACAGCACACTCACCCAGCGCTGCATGTCAATCTGCTCTGAGGCGAAGCCTTTGCTTACAGTTTTTTTTACAACTGTTTACATACAGTTTCTAAACTCTGTCTGTTTTTCAAAACTACACACAAATCCCACTATTGCTCACACTAAATGCAAAATGCCTCAAATCTCCAGCAAAATGTCACACAGAATTCAAAATCTCATAAACGCATCTCTAAAGCAAATATTTGTCTCTCATTGTATGGAGTTATCCCCGACCTACAATAAATCATCTATCTATAAATGCCAGGAACGTCTGTCTATCAGTTATTCACATATCTCTTGAACAGTTCTTCCGATTGATTTCAGACGTGGCATGTGTCTTGCTACGGGCAGGAGTAAGGGCAGTGCCAAGTTTGACGTTGTTTGGATAAGAAATGCAAAAGATATCATTAAATATATCAGTAAAGAAACACACATTGGCCTTCTCCGCTCTACTGTAGCCACTTCCCCTCTCACACAGCACAGCGCAGGACCAGAGACAGAGGGGGTAAGCGGAGATTTGACAGCACTGAATCAGGGCACAGCACGGGTCAAGATACAAGAAGTTTGGATGATTATCATGTCTGACATCAACAATAAAGATTCCCTGTATGCAGCTTATTTGCATAAAATCATTCTGCGGATTTTGCAACAACACGCCAACAAACACGGGTATGCAGTGGCTATTCAAAATGACATAAAATTATGTGCAATAAACTTACACTTCGAATAGCTCAGGCTACCTTGGACATGAGACTTTGAATAAACAAATGACAATTCGACTGCAAGGTCCCAAATTGAAACAAACGACAGGCTAATGGTCCCGAATTAAGGACGTTTTAGAATTCTGCACAGCTAGACAACGAGTGGCATGTTACAGAGCGACATGTCACTTATGCTACCAAAGACTGTTTTTGAGTCACATCGTTGCAAATCTCATATGATGATGCATCATTCCACAAAATGGTTTGTCTTCTCTATCAGGAAGTTATTCAATAAGCGTACCAATAAATATATATAGCCTTACCTCAAAACAGCTGTTAGGCTTATGTCATGTTATGTTTGATCTGTAAAAATGTCACATGCAGCCATGCCTAAATTCAGCTTACTGCACATTAATTATAGGCTAATATATAATAATATAATATCCAGTATTCATTATTGAATACTTAGCTGGAGTGATGTTTTCATCTTCTTTCTAAAGCAGGCATACCTGCGGACATTTAATTGAGCCACGGGTTTTCTATATAGGATGACATGTTTGAACGGGCACTGCACTAGTATGATAAAATGGCAAACCAAATCAGAACTGGGCTCTCGACTATAGAGGAACAGAGCCAGGCTAGCCTAGAGTCCATGTCCATTTAAGTAGTGCTAAACTTTACAGCAACTTTGACCCATATCCAAATTAGACTCCATGTTGAGACTGAAGGAATATAACATCTAGTAAGCATTAGGCAGAGCGTACCCGAGGCTAGTTGTGAGAAAGTGGCTCTCATCTAGTCATGTAGCGCAACTCCTCGCGCGGCAGCTGTTGTTTCTGTTTCATGAGCATGCAGACTTCTCACTTCAAAGATGGAGGGAAAGCATGAGGCTTGTTCTTCTTTAATCCTCCGGCTTTTAAATTCTTTAGAAGCGCTGGATCAGTGGGTTTTCTCGCGCTCTCTCTCTTTTTCTCTCTTTCTCTCTCTCCATTTCTCTCTTTCTCTCTTTATATTTCTCTGTGTGTGTATATACATATAGTCTTCCTCAGTCTTCCTTTATATACATATATTTCTCTCTCTCTCTCTCCCTCTCTCTCTCTTTCTCTCTCTCAGCCAAGCTCTCTTCCTCCCTCTCGTTCTCCAAAAATACAAACTTTTTTCACAGCACACAGACCCAAATTATTCCCACTGATTTTGAAGGCATTTAACAAGTGTAG
>NC_055977.1:5933101-5958101 GCF_018492685.1 Alosa sapidissima | reverse complement strand
TCTGTCTGTATCTCATCATTATGTGATATTGTGTTTAATTATGTTAAAGTGAGCATAATCACTTTGTCAGCCCCAACTATACAACAATCAAGGGATGACAACACCTGCCCATCCCCTCCCCTGCGTCCAGACCACTCACCTCCACAGGGGCTGCGTCGTCCGCCTTGATGGCCAGCAGGGTGCTGCCGTTGGTGGGGAGAGGCCCACGGGGCTCCAGGGGTTTGGTCACGATGGAGCCGCAGTCCACATGCAGGGCAGCGGCGTCTCTCTGGACGCTCAGGGCCAGCTTGTGCCAGCGCAGGTCCAGCAGGGACTCGATGCCCTCGCCGCTGAACACACACTCCGCTGGCGGCCTCTCGGCGGCCGTGCCGCGCGCACGCAGAGTCAGGGTGCCCTCCGGGCCACTCAGGTCTAGCGAGAACTGGACAGAGAGAGGGACGAGAGAGACCACACAAAACAGGAAGTTAGACATGATAAGAGATGAGAGAGACCACGCAAAACAGGAAGTTAGACATGATAAGGGACGAGAGAGACCACGCAAAACAGGAAGTTAGACATGATAAGGGACGAGAGAGACCACGCAAAACAGGAAGTTAGACATGATAAGGGAAGAGAGAGACCACGCAAAACAGGAAGTTAGACATGATAAGGGACGAGAGATACCACGTAAAACAGGAAGTTAGACATGATAAGGGACGAGAGAGACCACCAAAACAGGAAGTTAGACATGATAAGGGACGAGAGAGACCATGCAAAACAGGAAGTTAGACATGATAAGGGACAAGAGAAAGCAGGCAAAATGGGTATCCCACAGACAGCTTCCCCCAAGTCGAAAGAGACAAATAACGCACGCACACATAAACACACTCATACAAACACACAGCGATGGAGCAGACCAGTGAGGGTTGGGAGTTTGTGGATAATACCATGTCATCACTTAATCAGTAACTAGGACGGGATGTGTGTGTGTGAGTGTGTGTGTGTGTGTGTGTGTGTGTGTGTGTCTGTGTGTGTGTGTGTGTCTGTGTGTGTGTGTGTGTGTGCGTGCGTGCGTGCGTGTGTGTGTGTTTGTTTGTCTGTGTGTGTTTGTGTGTGTGTGTGTGTGTGGAGACGGCAATCATTTCAAACTGACTCTGCCTGACAAGGAGTAAACAACTCTGCGACTGCTGGAGCCAAATATAGTCTGTGTGGCAGCACATACACATCTCCACAAATCCAAATATTAATATCTAATTAAAAGTAATTAATTCAGCAGATAAGTCATTGGAGGAGGGCATGTTGTGGAATGGAAGCTGCAAAGCACAACAAAGCTCTTTGAGTGAGTGCAGCGCAGGGATGGGAGAGATCCCAACGGCAGGGCTTGACATAAGCCAATATTAGTCTGATTACTGAGCAGAATTACAAACCAATTAAAATTCAACATTTTACTCTAACAGAGATTACATTAGGATCACATTGCAACACTAAATATGTTGATGGATATTTGCTAAACCAACAAGTTTTTTTTTTCTCTCACTTGAAATGCAGACTTCCAACTGAAAATGTATGATTTACCGCAGTACCATACAGTAATCCATGATTACTTCTATTCTATTCGCTCACTTCTATTCTATTATATTCTGTCGCACTAGAATTTTAGAATATGTTTTGGGCGATCTGATTACAAGTGGTCAGCCAGGACACATCACCATTCAAACATGTGTCCAAGGTGAACAAACACATTTGACCACTTCTGCTTCGATTCCATTAGCACCAATGTCACATTCGTTATAAGAGATGCATCAAACGCATTATCATTTACAATGCAAAAGATATGCGTGTCCCTTTAGGGACAGCTACTGGTTAGGGCTTTGGGCTTGTAACTGAAGGGTTGCCGGTTTGATCCCCGACCAGTAGGAAAAATGTGGGTGGGGGAAGTGGTTGAGCACTGCTCTCCCATGCCCCACATCCACGGATGAAGTGCCCTTGAGCAAGGCACCTAACCCCTCACTGCTCCCCGAGAGCCGCTGTAGCAGGCAGCTCACTGCATCGGGATTAGTGTGTGCTTCACCTCACTGTGTGTTCACTGTGTGCTGTGTATGTTTCACAATTCACGGAATGGGATAAATACAGAGACCAAATTTCCCTCACGGGATCAAAAGAGTATATATACTTATACTTATTTATACTGACCTCCTGAGCCAGTGGTTTGAGAAACTGTTATTTAGAACTGACCACTTGTGACTAGTGTTGCACGGTGTATCGATACTAAAAAGGTATCATGATGCCTTCACGCAAAAAACGATACGATTTCCGATGTTTTTAGAATCGATACTTAATTAAAATAATAACGTTCTGTGTCTGTGTGAACTGCTGCTCTCACTGCTCCTTGCACGCATCTAGGCAAATGGGCATGTCCAGCAGGCAGCTCTGAGTGAGTGAGTGCGCAGGCAACGTCAACATAATTCTTTGCCGACAGTCCTCGGCCTTGTGGATAAAACAAAAGGTGAAATCTGGAACTATTTCAGATACATCGCGAATATTGAAGGCAAGCCATCAGGTACACAGAGGCCCGTTCGTAAAATATGTTTCAAAGTCATTTAAAAGCAGTAGGCTACGCATGGAACTTGGCTAAACACCAAGACATATCCCAACATTTTTAAAGAGTTCAAAGAACGACAGGTTAACGAATATGCTATAGAAAACACGACTACATGGTTAGTGCCAAGTTCTTCTCTTCTGTTTTAGTCTAGCCTAAGTGAAACGAGTATGGTTTTCTGGGATAAAGCGAACCTTCCTTCATCAATTAATTTTGACGAGACATAACGAGCTGTAATCATTTTGACAAGACATAACGAGCTGTAATCATAGGGTGCTAACGTGATGAAAGCGCAATGTTCACGCTAGAATAACATTACCATAACTTGTAAATAATCTATTTCATGTTCGGTCAGTAGGCCTACTACTGGTAATATTTGTCATGGCATGTAGACTGCAATTTGTTCAATAATTATTGCCCAGATGTAGGATAGGCTACCCGAAATGCGCTAATTAAAGCCCACAGCATATAATACCACCAAAGCGTGTTGAGTCCTAATAATAATAGTGGCTTATTGTTACGTGGTAGCAAATCATGTTATCAAAGAAATAGAAGTCATGTAGGAATGCGCACAGATATATTGCAACAGGTAATGGTGTAGGCCTATCTGACGAAGACCTGAGTGGTGGTAACGTCGTACTTGTACACTGGGCGCACTGTCAAAGAAATCCCATGAACACGGGAAGGCCTAGGGTAGCCTAGGCTATACTGTACATCAGATGGCCTAAAGATTAGGCCCCTCTGCATAGCATTCAGTGCAGTAGTACAGCATGCAGTAATTTCAAAACTTTGATCTAGCCTAGTTTGGCTATTTAAAGCTACTTTATTGCCAAAACACAACACAATGTAAATGAACTATAACAATCAATAAAGGACTTAATCACACAAAGTAGGCCTACTATTTTACTGACTATAAAAAATAATAATTATGTAGGAAGTTTAGAACCCGGAATTGATCTGCACACTACAAAAGTGCACCGAATTCAACACAAATGACTCAATACACTTGGAGGAGGTATGAGTCCTTTCTTTTTCAGATATCTTAGGATTTCGCCGTAGTAGTATCGTTTCAGTATTGAGCATCGTGATATTTATGGCAGGTATCGTATCAAAGTCATAATTTTGGTATCGTGACAACACTACTTGTGACCTGATCACCCACGACGGATTTTAAAAACAAATGCAAACACAGTCTTAATGTAAAGATATGCTACTCTACTCTGTTAGTATAATGATGAACATATTGGATACGTGTATTGTCTTGATTTCGTGGTGTAACTGGACGAGGTGTGGAGAGGGCGTGAGCACCTGGGGGTATCCTTGTTCATCGGTGATCTGGAACAGGTAGATATTCTCCTTCAGCGCCTTCCTCTTCAACAGGAGGGTGATGACCAGAGTGAACTCCTCAGGAAGGCCATGAGGAAGTACCAGCCTGCAGAACAGAGGGGGGGCAGAGAGAAAGAAAGAGAGAGAGAGAGAGAGAGAGAGAATAATTACTATTATTGAAAACATATATGTTATTACTATTATTAACATTATTACTACATGTATTTGACTGTTAATGCTTTATTTTGAATGTTAATGCTTTGGCAACATTGTACAATGCACAGCCATGCCAATAAAGCTCATTGAATTGAATTGAATTGAATTGAGAGAGAGAGAGAGAAGGAGGGAGGTCATTTAATTATTATCTTACACCCATTTCCACCAATAATACTAATGCAACATCGAAGATCCAAATCAAGCCCAGAGCTTATACTACACGACTTCCTCACATCACAGCGAAACAGGCAGAAGGGACTGTGAGATGGCAGAGGAAGGGGAGGGAGGATGGGATTAACCCTTAAAGGAGTACCGTCACACCAGTGATGGAATGTTGAGAAATGAACGTTCTAAAGAATATCTGGGTTCATTGAATTCAACATAGAATTTTAGAACCTTCAATTGTTGCGGAACTTAGAACGTTCAAAAACCTACACCTTTAAGAGAAAGAAAAAGAGAGATAGAAAATATTGAAAAGAAAGAAAGATGACAAGGGAGAGTGGGTGAGAAAGAGAGGGTGAAATTGAAAGAGAAATAGGAAAGATAAGGTAAAAGAGAGAGTGACAGAGAGGGAGAGAGAAAGAGAGAGAGAGAGAGAGATATCTCATTCCATATGCAATTGACCTGTGGTAGCCTGCCCTAGAGCGACAGTAAGAATGTATTAAAATAAACATCATTAATATACGGTATTGATATGGGCATATACTGTCATCTGAGAATAACCTCCTGACACTGATTTCTGCAGTGTCCCAGAGTAGGACTTCTCAGACAGCAGGGTAAATAGACACACACACACACACACACAAACACACACACACACACACACTGCAGGTTAATCTGTATTCCAGCGAATGCTTATATTCACATTACTACCTTCTGGGTCAAGGGCAAAAGAAATTACAGATGCAAGCACAGACAATCACATGCAAACACACACTTAAACACACTCTCCCTCTCTATCATACACACAAACACTAAGAAACACACATACACCCACACCTACAACTAAATATCAATACAAACAAAATACATACTCAAAAGCACACATATACTGTACGTGCACACAATCATGGCACACAAAAACTCACTCACTCACACACACACACAAAACTCACTCACTCGTGCACATGATCATGGCACACAAAACTCACTCACTCACTCACTCAATCACTCACATGATCATGGCACACACACACACACACACACAAACAAACAGTAGCCCAGAAGCATGAAGTAGTTTGTTTTAGAGTTGGAGTGACAGTGATTTATCACAGCATGGAACAGAGGAAGAATGCACGGAAAAACCCAACAGCTGGGGAGAGAGAGAGAGAAAGAGAGGGAAAGAGAGGGAAAGAGAGAGAGAGAGAGAGAGAGAGAAAGAGAGGGAAAGAGAGAGAGAGAGAGAGAGAGAGAGAAGGAAAGAAAGATGGATATAGAGATATAGGTTGATGATAAAGAGAGATGGATAGAGAGAAGGATAGACAGAGAGATGGAAAGAGAGAGTGAGGGTGAGGGATGGAGTGTGACGGAGGGAGAGGGAGGGTGAGTTTGTGACAGAGGAAGAAAAACAGGCAGAAAGAAGGGGTGGAGAAGGGAGAAAGAACTGCAGAAAGGGAAAGAGGGAAGGAGGGAGAGAAAGAGAGGGAGGAAGGAGGGAGAGAAAGAGAGGGAGGAAAGGAGGGGCAGTGTGTGATGGAAAGAGGACATGTATATATCTTCAGCTTTCTCAGAGAGAACAGCGGAGTACACTCATCACCCTCTCCTGCCACAGACACCTAAATCAAACCATGCACACACACACGCACACACGCACGCACACACACACACACAGACACAGACACACGCACCCACACACACACAGACACAGACACACACACACGCACACACACACACACACACACACACACACACACTCACTCGCAGACATGACACACTTTAAACGTCCCACATATTCGACGCACCCGACCAGTAGCGCGATGTTTTTTATATTCGCGCGTGGTGGTCGCGACACTAGTTGCAATATTCTCCTGAACAGAGGTGTCGCTGTTGTGAAAAGACTAACGCTAACTACGTTACACAGCAGAAGAAGCTGTAGTAAGAAACACTAGTAGCTACCAGAGAATGTCTAATAAGGGGAGAACCGCCACTCTCGGGAAACTTCCTGTTTCTGAACTGGTTGCAGTTCCTTTTCTGGTTCCACATGTCGTTCTCGAATGTGCTCACGAATAAGTGCAGAATTAATGGAGGTCTATGGAGCTGTACCCCTCAAATCCACTTTTCTCTGGATATATTTTTTTGGCCAGAAATTTGAATGTTGCATGCAAAAGAGGGGGCAGAGAAAATACACACAGCTGGGTATTATATTTTTTGAGTCACTTATTTGTTCTAAAAAGCCTTTCAAATGTGTCAATGACGTCATTCATTAGCAGAACGCTAGTGAGTTGTGGGCAACAACGACCCAACCTGTAAGAAATTGAAAGGACGTAAGTACTCGTTCATTCAACTTTTGACCTATAATCCATATGGATCTTGCAGAAACCACAATCCAATCTTCGATTTTCCAACGACAACCATGTGAAAGAGACACATTTAGCCGTTTAGCTCCATAGTCCCCCATTGTTTTTGCACTTATTTGTGATCGCCCCTAGCGGAACTGAAGCAGATTGCAGGTACAATGGAGTTAATAGGGAGTGATCCGGCTCTCCGTAAACGGGCTCTGTAGCTACCTGGCTAGCCTCTGTGATGGTACTTCAGACATTGGTTGCTACTATTCACAATTACCATCATCATTATCATCTAGTTTCCAAGGTGTGTGCACAGGTAGATAGATGGATATATAGATAGATATATAGATAGATACTTTAGTCATCCCGAGGGAAATTTTAATAATTTAAACAGTTTAATTAGCTGGCTAGCTAGCTAGCAGCTGGCTGAGTTTGTGTAATTTCCTGAAGTGGAAAGAGATTTTGTTCAGGCCTTAATAGATATCCTTTGTTTGAAAATAAATCGTTTCTATTCTTTCCTCTTAATTCCATGTGTTGCAACTCTCACTGGTAACTTTGTTAACTTATCCAGCAAACTATTAAAAATTCACGACTGTAACAAAACATTGCAACTCTCGCTTGCCCTCGAACTAGTCCATCTTCCTGTTTCCGCCTTGTCGCGCTGTCACTCCCCGATGTGAGTCGCTACCCGATGTGAGTCACGCATGCTCAGATTGATAGGTTTTACGGCATAACGCCAAGGGATCCGACTGAAATCCATAAAATAATTAACTTTTCTGTTTCAAAAACATTTTAGCTATCTAAAAGATTGTTTGATTGTTAACGTTAGCAAACGCCATTCAATTGACAGCCTTTGTTGTGCTTGATTGCTTACTTATTTGCCAGCAGTGAACAAACTTCGTTATAGGTCAATTTTTATTGATATTACAGAAGTCTCTCGCTAGCAGGCTACTTCAGCCTCTAATCTAGAACTGACATTAGAGATCATGCCATGAAAATGTGATGCCTTACGCTAAATAATACATTACTGCTGTGTAGGCTAATGTCATTATTCTGTGGCTAACAGCACTGGTAGTCGCAAAGTGACGCATGCGCAACTCACATCGGGGAGTGACAGCGCTCGTCTGAAAAAAAATGAGTGGTGCGCTACCTGCCTTCAATCCTGGCGCGCCAGCAATATCTACGTTAAATTGACGTCACGTTGTCGCGCTACCGGTCGAGTGCGTCGAGTATGTAGAAGCCCTTATGTTGACAGCTAAGGCACTTCCCAGGGGCAAGGATCTCCTCAAGATCCTGTGTGCAGTGTTGTATAAAGTACTAGAAAGCAATACTTGAGTAAAAGTACAAGAATCGTACTAGAAAAAGACTTTGGTAGAAGTGAAAGTTGCCTTTTAGAATATTACTTAAGTAAAAGTCTTAAAGTATCTGATATATACTGTACTTAAGTATCAAAAGTAATTTTCTGATATTTAATGTACTTAAGTATTTGAAGTAAAAGTAAAAAGCAAGCGGTTTTATTTTGAACTTTTATTGTAAACTTTATTTTGGCTTTCTTATAGTAAAGCATAAAGCATATTCAGGGTTCCCATATCTTCTTAATCTCACTCATCAAATCAAATGACATTCTTTTCTAGGACTTTATAGGCACAATTCTCTGATATGAAAAATAAATAACTTATTTCTTTCACAAAAAAAATGACCTGCTTGAAGGAAGAACATTTTGGTCATGTGGCATGAGCATTTCTAGGGCTTACTCCCCAGTGCCCGGGAGTTTCAGGCCCAAGACCGACCATAGTGGTGGAAATTGGATAAATTAAGCAACATTTAAGCTCTTGCTATCCTGTAGTTTTTATTAGTACCATGGTTCAACAAATGTGTAAAGGTTATATAATAATTCACTTCAACTGAGAAGTTAACAAAAAATATTCCACAAGTTACCAAAACAGAAAGAAAGAAAGAAAGCCTTTGAAATGTAGCCTATCCCATGCTTCCACAAAGAGGCATATTGAACTAATGTTTAGGCTACATGTTTTTTGCATGGGTAGGCTATATTGTTGTTTGGTGATTTAGCCTACTCCTTTACTACACCCTCTTCTGAGCAAACAAGGCATATAGGTTTATCATGTAGGGTAATTGCTCTTTCTTACATTAAATAACTTTAATTTATCCTCTCTACTTGTCCCTGTAGTCATGGCCTCCTCATCACTAATTTCGGGCTCATCATTTTCAGTGGTCGACTGGTTGATCTGCTGCTCAGTCTCTCCTGGCCTCTTTCTACCCTCCATCCTTCCTGACGCTTGTGTCTACTGTAGGGCCGGCTTGGCTATCCGTATCTGAGAAAACTTTTTGGAAAAGACGGGCTATATGGACCCAACCAACTCTTTTTGGGAGGGGAGAACTCCCTCACGTAGGCTACAACCCATGCAGAGGAATTGCATTGGTGTCATGCACAGAATGCAGAACGTGTCCTACTTTAAGAAAAGATAGACTAACGTGACAAATGTCAATATTTGTTTCCTCGACCGGCCCAAAAGTGAAGCGGCCCACCGGGAATTCTCCCGATTACCCACCCCGGGCCTGATTCAGTCTTACTCTTCTTGGACTGAAGACAACTCCTGCGATGCTATGGATAAATAGCCTTCCACAGGCTGCTAGAGCAGGTAGCCGGTGTACAGAAACATTTCTTGCAAATACGGCCACGGGTGTATGACGTTATATTCACCACTACCCTGTTCACCTAGTTCACCACTATCGTCGGGGTGGTCGTCTATGATAACGGGAGGTCCTCCAGTAGGTGCTCGTGCTTCCATGGCGGTTTCAGTTGTGTGTCCTCCTCCTTTAGCAACCAACAAGAGCTGAAATAGAGCGCGCAGCGTGCAGAGCGTGCGTAATGCAATCTAGGAGCAGTGATTCGCCAAACCTCCCTTATTGCAGTCGCACACATTTTTTCTAATTTTATGTTTTAGTAACGAGTAACGAAGATGCTTAGTGAAAATATAACGGAGTAAAAGTATACATTTTATCTAGGAAATGTAGTGGAGTAAAAGTGGAAGTTGACATAAATTTAAATAGCGAAGTAAAGTACAGAAACGTGAAATTTCTACTTAAGTACAGTAACAAAGTATTTGTACTCCGTTACATGACAACACTGCCTGTGTGTGTGTGTGTGTTCGAGAAAGTCTTTGTGGGTGTGTGTTAGGGCTGGGCGATAAAACGATAGCGATATGTATCGCAATAGACATGTAATCGATCTCAATAAAAAATATGTTTGATAGAACATTCGATAATTAAAAGCAACGCACACCTCCCTTACGTTGCCATAAAAAAATAGGCTAAATATATCTTGCATTGTATGTGCAACTGCCAGAGTAGGCGATAGAAGTAGGCCTACCAACCTCAACACAGACTCTCAATGAGTCCCTGCCCCGTGCACTCTCTCTCTCTCTCTCTCTCTCTCTCTCTCCCTTCTCAACAGGCGCATCCCTCCTCAGCATGCACATGTAATCCAAACATTCACAATCGTGCAAGACAACTGGCTAAATTGCTATTAAATCCGGTTAGCATCATTAGCATGCTGCACGAATTTGTTCAAAACTGTTGGATTCAAATTGACTGCTAAGTTAATCATCTCAATCCCGATGCAAATGGAAAAGTATTTTCCAAGATTCAAGAACGGGCCTGTCCCAAGGTGAAAATATGAGGTGAGTGAAGTTGATTGTGCAGTTGTAGAACAAGTCATTAATGCGTGTTCATGTTCCGTCTACCTCTCTCCTAGCAACGCTGAGACTTACAGGATGTAATACCATACCAAATCGCGCTTCGTGTTTATTTTTTTTTACCATTGCGGAAATATAAACGTCGCGCGCATAACGTTGCGGTGACCATTACAGGACGTCCTCTCAAAGTCTCGTGGACGTCTTTTAGACCTCCCGAACAGAGGTCCGCGGGACGTAAAGGGAACCCTACACAATGTCAAGGAGGTGACGTTCGCCAGGGGACCTTTAGGGGACGTCGCCAGGACTTTATTTTGTTTACTGGGTTATGTGCACATTTATTTATTTGAGTGTTTTTCATGATTGTGTTGCTATTTCTTTTCCCTGTTTGCTTTGATTGATAACTGAGGTGAATAAAATCAGAGGAAGGTTAAGTTTCAAATAAAAGTGTTTAAATTGAACTTTTTTTCCCTTCTGGTCCTTATCTGAAATGGATTAAAAAAAAACCCAATAATTATCGATATCGACTGATATGAAATACTTTCGTGATACAGTTTTCAGCCATATCGCCCAGCCCTAGTGTGTGTCTGTGTTTACTTAAACAAGACACTCTGAGCCGCTGAGATGTGCCGCTGAGCATGAGATGCAGCTAAAGTGGCCAATCTTGTCCTGACAGTCTCTCAAGAAGAGCGTGCCATTCAGACATAACACCCAACTTACGTAAGTCAACAATACACGAGGCCTCACCCCATCAGAACCTAGATATATAGATAGATAGATACTTTATTGATCCCCAAGGGGAACCAGGGAACCTATGTCAATGCAATAGATACAGCATGTTAAAACTTGTTTAGATCTGAAAACTTAGTAGCTTTTACGTCGTAAGCAGCATAGTAATATAAATGTAGCACATCCTGATGTGTTATAATGTGTCCATTGCCAGATAACATGGCTTGCTTGAGAGGTTGAGAGGGTTGGTATTGAGAGGTTGGTGTTGAGAGGTTGGTGTTGAGAGGATTGGTGTTGAGAGGTTTGGTGTTGAGAGGGTTGGTGTTGAGAGGGAGGGTTGGTGTTAATAGGGTTGGTGTTGAGAGGTTTGGTGTTGAGAAGTTTGTTGTTGAGAGGGTTGGTGTTGAGAGGTTTGGCTGTGGTGGGAAGACCCAACCCAACAGCACAAATAATTATCCAAATTAGCCTGTGCAAAGCTAGCCTGGATACCACACTCTCTGACTTCGGAGTACTGTAGGGAAATGTAATTGAGTGGAAGTACGTAGACAGGCGGAGCCAGGCTAGTGCAAAGCTGATAAAAACATGAATGCCTACAAGTAAGAAGATGCCACACACACACACACCATTACAATACCATTACCATACCCCCCCCCCCCTACACACACACACACACACACTCTAGCTCCAAATGTCTAATCTATTGGAGCAAGTGTATCATCTATTGAATAATGTTTTGGCTGTGAGGCCTTCAGATTCAATTTTTGAAAACATGAATGCTTCCTACCTACCCCTAAAGGCAACCATTCAGAGGTCCTATTACCATACCAACCAAAAGTCTGATGTATACGTTTTTGATGCTAGATGCCCCTTGACCTCTGCTCCCCTTTCATCCTCAGGCCTAGAACTGCTGAAGAGGTTATCTGAGGTCATCTGTACTGATATTATTTACTACTAAAGTACCCGCGACACATCTGTCATTATCATGTACTCAGGGGTTAAAGTGTGTGGGGGTGGGAGGTACGCAGTTCCGCCACCTCAGATAAATTGATAATAAATATATTCTTTCATACCAACGATATAGCGTGATGATATTGTTAAATTAAATGGTGAGTTAATTTTCCGCGTGTACCGAGGTGACCAAGAAGCTAGCAATTCTTGTCCAAAAAGTATTGCTACACCACGATACTCAATATGTTGTTCAACGGTGAGTCATTTTTCCCCCTTGCACCGACATTGGATTTTAGGGTTCCCCCACCTGCCAAATCCCACTAACCACTGCATGTACTAAAGGTATATTATACATGCAGTATATTGTACAGTATAGAGCATCGAGGCCCAACTACAAGTATGGAGCATTAATGTCAGTACCAAGCACAAACACAGTACTTACTGTAATATGAAGTCTCCTCATGGCCTTGTGTGTCTCTTATACTGTACAGTCTAATGGCCTTGTGTGTCTCTTATATATACTGTAGAGTCTAATGTGTGTGTGTGTGTGTTTCTGAGTGGAGTTGAGTTGGCTTGATGCCATACTGACGCTAGAGGAAGTCTTTCGTTTAAACATCTATAAATGCTCCTTGAGGGCTTTTCAGTGACAGCCCCTGCACACACATGTACACACGCCCACACACACACACACAGTAGTCAAAAGGCATGCAGTACCCCTTAAGCATTTTCAGTGGAAATTGTGAGCATACACACACACACACAGCAGTCAGTCAAAAAGCACACACACACACACACACACACACACACACACACACACACACACACAGCAGTCAGTCAAAAAGCACACACACACACACACACACAGCAGTCAGTCAAAAAGCACACACACACACACACACACAGCAGTCAGTCAAAAAGCACACACACACACACACACACACACACAGCAGTCAGTCAAAAAGCACACACACACACACACACACACACACACACACAGCAGTCAGTCAAAAAGCACACACACACACACACACACACACACACACACACACACACACACACACACACACAGCAGTCAGTCAAAAAGCACACACACACACACACACACACACAGCAGTCAGTCAAAAAGCACACACACACACACACACACACACACACACACACACAGCAGTCAGTCAAAAAGCACACACACACACACACACACACACACACACACACACACAGCAGTCAGTCAAAAAGCACACACACACACACACACACACACACACACACACACACACAGCAGTCAGTCAAAAAGCACACACACACACACACACAGCAGTCAGTCAAAAAGCACTCACACACACACACAGCAGTCAGTCAAAAAGCACACACACACACACACACACACACACACCACACACACACTCACACACACACACCACACACACCACACGCACACACACACACACACCACACACACACACACACACACACACCACACACACACACACACACACACACACACACACACACACACCACACACACACACACACACACACACACACACACACACACACACCACACACACACACACACACACACACACACACACCTCCCTTAAGCAGGAGCCTACCCCAGTAGTCTGTGCTTCACTCACTCGACAAATGAAAAGCGACTAAATTAAAGGGCGATAGGATGATAACAGAAAACAGAAACACTAAGCCCAGCGCTCTCATTTTTCACCACATTTGTTTACAGCTGTCTGTAACCTCTGAAGGGTGGCAGAGATGTGAAGAGCAGAGAGGGAGAGAGAGAGAGAGAGAGAGAGAGAGAAAGAGAGAGGGAGAGAAAGAGAGAGAAGAGAGAGAGAAGATAGAGAGAGAAAGAGAGAGAGAGAAGAAAGAGATTAGACTGCAAGAGGTGTCTCTCAGATCAAGTGTTAATCCAAGGACAAAAACAAACATGGGACTATTCCTTCATTTCTCCTGATCAAGCTGGCAGCAGCCAGTCAAAACATGCCACAGATGTTTCTCATCTCTCTTTCTCTCTCTCTCTCCCTCTCTCTCTCTATCCCTCTCTCTCTCATCTCTCTCTTTCTCTCTTCTCTCTCTCTCGCTCGGGGAGCAGTGAGGGGTTACTGTAGGTGCGGCTGAAGTGCCCTTGAGCAAGGCACCTAACCCCTCACTGCTCCCCGAGCGCCGCTGTTGTAGCAGGCAGCTCACTGCGCCGGTATTAGTGTGTGCTTCACCTCACTGTGTGTACACTGTGTGCTGTTTGTGTTTCACTAATTCACCGATTGGGTTAAATGCAGAGACCAAATTTCCCTCACGGGATCAAAAAAGTATATATACTAATACTTATACTTATACTATCTCTCTCTCTCTCATCTCTCTCTCTATCTCTGTCTCTCTCCATCCCTCTCTCTCTCTCAGATTCAAGTGCTGTGATTTGGCTGAAGGGCAAACAAATAGTGGTGTATCTGTGTGAGTCTAGATGTATGGGTGTTCATGTGTATGCCTGTGCTTCTGTGTGTGTGTGGGTGGGTGTGTGTGTGTGTCTGTCTGTCTGTGTGTCTGGGTCTATGTGTGTGTCTGTGTCTTTTCATAAAAGTTTGTATGAGTAAGTAGTGTGTGTGTCTGCGTCTATGTGTGTCTGTGTCTGTGTCTTTTCATAAACATTTGTATAAGTAGTGTGGGTGTGTGTGTGTGACTTTGAGTGAACAAATGGCTGTGTTATCCGCTGTAATGATGAGCACAAACAGCTGAGATGGAAGAGTAAAGGAAAGCAGGAAAACTGTGTGTGTGTGTGTGTGTGTGTAAAGCAGGAACATTCTCGTAATCAAATCTGACAGCAAATCTCTGCTACACCCGCAAAGCACCAGAACTGACCCATTTGGCAAGCCCACAGGCAAGCAATCACGTTTCACAAGAGATAAACATCAGAGCACTGAAATCACTCTGTTTACATAAGCAGTCGGACAAACACACACACATTCTATTTTTCTCTGTCTGTCTATTCAAGTGTGCAGACATGCCATCACACACAAGTAAACAAATACAAAACCTAACAAACTCTTTAAGACTGCATCACCCCCCCCCCCCCCCTCCCCCCTCCACTCTCTCCACACTAGCACTGTTGGGGACTGGTCTCCACACTTTAGCATGGCTAGGGACTTGTATTACTCTCCACACATATAATAGCATGGCTATGGCCTGGTGCTACTCTCCACAGTCCACACGTTAGCATTAGCATTGGCTTTCTCAGTGATCATGCAGGGTTAGCGTGGGGATGATGGTTACTGGTGCTACTTTCCACACTAGCACTATTAGGGACTGGTCTCCACACATTAGCATGGCTAGGGATTTGTATTGCTCTCCACACATTAGCATGGCTAGGGATTTGTATTGCTACTCTCCACACATTAGCATGGCTAGGGATTTGTATTGCTCTCCACACATTAGCATGGCTAGGGATTTGTATTGCTACTCTCCACACATTAGCATGGCTAGGGATTTGTATTGCTACTCTCCACACATTAGCATGGCTAGGGATTTGTATTGCTACTCTCCACACATTAGCATGGCTAGGGATTTGTATTGCTCTCCAAATATTAGCATGGTGTTCTCAGTGGTTCACCATATAAGCTCAAGGCAATCAGTGGTATTGCTAATAAAACAAACACAGACTCGAAGCACAGAGCATGTGTGTGTGTGTGTGTGTGTATGTGTGTGTGTGTGGGGGGAGGGGCAAAGCATAAGGA
This sequence comes from Alosa sapidissima, assembly GCF_018492685.1. NCBI lineage: Eukaryota > Metazoa > Chordata > Actinopteri > Clupeiformes > Clupeidae > Alosa > Alosa sapidissima. Next base: position 5,942,347 of record NC_055977.1, on the reverse strand, counting down.
GAATGAATCAGACAGTGAGTGGGAAAAAATAAATCACTGGTAGCTTGTTATGGACTACTCCAAGAAACAGACACGCAGAGACACACAGATAACGAAACACACGTGCGCATACACACACACACGCACACACACACACAATGATAATCTGAAGAACATGGGAAGAGTGTGCATGTGCATACATGTGCCTGTACACAGACACACACACACACAAACACTGAACTGGAAAGTGAAGAACAGGGGGAGAGTTTGTGTGTGTGTGTATGTGTGTATATGTATATGTGTGTGAGACGTGAGACAGAGTGTATATGGCGAATGATTATCAAATTAATTCATTAAGAGTAATGGAAATGACAGTAAAATGAATGTGCCAGAGATAACATTACAGTGCAGAAGCATCCCATCATTCACAGCCAACGTTATCTGCAAGCTGTCTTCTCTGGCACAATCTGTACTAGAGCATATGTGTGTGTGTGTGTGTGTGTGTGTGCATGTGTGTGTGTGTGCATGTCTGTGTGTGTGTGTGTATATTTTGCCAAAGTGCATATGTCAGACAGCATGAGAAACAAAGCAGTGTGCAAAGTTGAAAGTTGAGGGAGAGGTCTCTGAAAAACAGGAGGCAGACAGGAGTAGGAGGGCACACACACACACACACGCACACACACACACACACAAACACACACACACACACACAAACACGCACACACACACACACACAAACACACACACACACAAACACGCACACACACACGCACACACACAAACACAAACACACACACAAATACGCACACACACACACACACACACACACACACACACACACACTGCTGTTGCAGTATGATGATGTTCTGTCTTTGTTTCCTTTCTTTTACATACCTCTATCTACCTGTATAATTAGAAATGCTTTTGCAATACAAAGTGTATTTTTTACATTTAAATTCATTTAATTTAGAGAGACTGACAGAGAGAGAGAGAGAGAGAGAGAAAGAGAGACAGAGAAAGAAAAAGAGGAAGAATACTGAGGGAGGAGAGAAATAAAGGGAGACAGAGTGAAATCAGCACAGAAGTGAAGAGAGAGGGATAGAGAAAGATGTATAGAAAGAGAAATGGTGATGAGAAGAACGAGTGAGAGACAGACAGACAGACAGATAGAGAGAGTGCAAGACAGAGTGAAAGACAGAGTGAAAGAGTGCGAGAGAGAGAGAGTGTATGTGTGTGTGTGGTGTGCGCATATGTGTGTGTGTATGTGTGTGTGTGCGTGTGTGCACGTGTGTGTGTGTGTGTGTGTGTGTGTGTGTGTCTTACTCGGTTGGCTGAGTGAGAGACACCTTTCCCAGGCGCAGGATGACAGGTCCTCTAGGGTTACGGATCTTCTTCACCTCGGAGTTCTTCACCAGGCCGAAGCGCCGCACCAGATTAAACCCTGTAGATCAGTTCATCAATACACTCATCTCACTCACTGCATCACATAACCCATAACCCAGCACAGTCTGCATCACATAACCCATAACCCAGCGCAGTCTGCATCAAATAACCCATAACCCAGCGCAGTCTGCATCAAATAACCCAGTGCCTGCATTTTTTAAATCATGAACATGGAACATGCCCACAGTGTGTAGCACTGTAGCTGCCTGCATTTTTAAAATCATGCCCCCAGAGCGTAGCACTGTAGCTGCCTGGCTGCTCTAGCTGTTGGCTGCAGAACTCAATGTTGTTTCTATGCCGACCGTACTCGGTGACCTCGAGACACAGAGATCTATGTGAGAAAATTGCCGGAGTTTTCCATTAATTGCCTTGGTCAGGAGCACAGCGGCTTTCTGGCTATAGCGCTTGCCAGTCTAGTTTCTCAGTCAACACATCACCACCAACACCCCACGTAATCAACAAGGACCGCAGTGTGTGACTAGGACCGCAGGTGTGTGACAAGAGCCGCAGTGTGTAAGGGCTCATACCAGTGATGTTGTCCCTCGCGGTCTGTGGAAACTTCCAGGACTCCACCTGCAGAGTCGGGCAGCCCACATCTGAGGAAGAGGAAGATGAACACTTCATTAGGATGATGTGTGTTTATTAGGATAACACACTTTTATTAGGATGATGTGTGTTTATTAGGATGATCTGTGTTTATTAGGATAAAGCACTATATTAGGATGATCTGTGTTTATTAGGATTATGCAAACTTGTGGTGAGCCACCTTTATCATGATGATTGATCATTATTATGGTGATTGAGTGGAATATATGTGTCTTAAGTAAAATACAGTCCATGCCCTATACACTGAGAATCCACAGCTTAGTGAGACCACACATGAACAACAGATGTCTCCTGTGTTAGCAGCGTTGTCTTTGGAGGGAGCAGGATGGAAGCGTATCTCAGAGAAGACATCTAAATCTTACTGTAGATTATTTTCAGGGAACAGACAGGTGAAGGGTGGAGAGAGTGCACCAAGAAAGTCAAGACAGATGAGATGAGATGAGATGTGAGAGGGAGAGAAGTGAGTCACAGGAACAGCAAAAAGGTCTGATTGGGCTAGGAGTCGGTCTCCTGAATCTTTTTTTGAAAAGCCGTACGGCAGTTTTGACAAGATTGAATCCCCACAGAGGTGCTCAATAAACTCCGAACTGCTTCTGAACTTCCCCCGTCAGAGCATAGAAAAAAAAAACAAATCTCTCTCTGCAAAGTCAGCACTGTCACGCACTCGAAAAAGGAAAGATAGTGAGATGTTTTGCTAACTTTTTGTTCCCTTTTCCCCGTTCCACTTTTGCTCTGTTCCTCCGGTGTTTGGATTTTTGAAAGGAGAGAAGGCGGAGAATGTGTTGCTCCACATACCAACCTGAGTGAATCTACAGCACATTACAGTATTCGGCTGTATTTTAGTGCGAGGTGAAGAGGGAGGAATTAAGACACGCGGTTGTCAGTGAGGAGCCTGGGGATGCCCCCCCGACACATCCGACAGAGAAGCCAGACAGGAGGAGGAGGAGGAGGAGAAAGGAACGAAAGAGAGACAAGAGAAGTGGGGAGGATGCAATGCACCTGAGGGACAAATGTGTGTGTGTGTGTGTGTGTGTGTGTGTGTGTGTGTGTGTGTGTGTGTGTGTGTGTGTGTGTGTGTGTGTGTGTGTGTACAGTATGTGTGTGTGTATGTGTGTGTGTGTGTGTGTGTATGTGTGTGTCTGTGTGTCTGTTTGTTTGTGTGTGTGTGTGTGTCTGTCTGTGTTTGTGCATAATATCAGTGGGCGACAGACATGGGATGCTGCAACTCAAAGTAAATCTTCACGACTTACCATCAGAATAACGAAGTAATTTGCCAGCAGGCTCAGTGTTTGTCTTCACACACACAGAAACAGAAACAGGGTGGTTACGCAGGAGATCTCACCCGCCAGATGTCAGCTATGACAGCGGAGCATTCTCCACCCTCAACACTCAATAAAGCACAGCCTAAATAGAGTGGTGCATGCAACCCAACTCAACTGAGTGTAGATGTGTGTGTGTGTGTGTCCTCCATTATTGGAAGTCGCCATATATGGAGAAGAAGGTGTTTTGTGTATCCATAAATCTGCTGTTTGAGATTGTCATCAGACCCACATTGGTGGATCATGCCTCAGCAATGTTCTGTATCTGTAACATTTATGTCCTTATGTACATTTATTATGAATTGCGGACATAAATAAAGTAGTTAAAATGTGTGTGTGTGTGTGTGTGTGTGTGTGGTGTCATAGAGTGTGCTAGAATAATGGTCGCCTCACTGCCTGACAGTGAGCACAAGGTTGCTAACTGAACCCACCGGTGCAACTCAGGGATTAAAAACACGTGCTAAATGTCCAGTCCCTTTGCTTTAGTCTAGGTTTATTAACTTGGCACTATATAGATAATTTCACAAAAAAAACAATTAAGGGTAGGTGCATAAGATTAGCCACACATGCTTTAGTGAAGAAAAACATAAATTATGACATAGTCAAAGGTTTCATTTCAAGCCTTTGGAAACAAAGTGCTGACGTGATTGTGAAACTGCCCACATGTTCACATAACTTGGGCCAAAGCAACAGGGTTTCTTGACAGGGTTACGGGGAGTGCACTATTCGCGTTTTTACAGTGAGCGCTTTTTGAGCCAGGTGCTGATAGCCGAGCCCAGAGTAGCTAAAGTTCAAAGCGCTTCACCTGTCAGCGGAGCCCTAAACGCACCCCTCTCTGATGCCCTAGCGCAAACTCCCAGCTCCTTCTAGCATGTCACGAATGCAGGAATTACTGCGGAACAAGCTCTAATAATATCCAGATTGCTGGAAAATGTGATTGAGTCAGAGTTAGATGCTAACTCTCGGTAAGCGTTTACTGCTGAGCCTTGTGCTATGTTTTCCATTAACAGTGAGGGAGAACCCCCTCCACCCCCACCCCCCTTTCCAAGAGACCGTAACTCCCAATAAACCCCAGCATTTGAAGTGGAAAGACTCAGAACTAGAAAGACTCCAGGTTAATAAATTAGCCATTGTGCTGGTCTTTGTAGGGCTTGGCAATGAAGCGTAGCATGACACCAACATGGCTGGCATAAGTTGTTTATGGTGATGCCAGCACTGCTTGTTACATACCCTTCTCTCTGGTAAATTAATTCAAGCTTTTTGATAAACTCAGTGAGAGTCAATGACCCTTGCTTTAGGCCTGCTCCCTGCTAGGAGCTGTTGTTGTTTAGCATTGTGCTAAAACCTGCTTATAAGCCACAGAGGGAGAGAGAGGGATTGAATTGAACAGAAGGTCAACAGGCCTCTGCGCAGCGGGGCGAAAGCGCCTTTTCTCTGATCAAATCTTTCTCCTGGCATTTCTCCGTAATTGGACAGTCTGCGTTGCCAGACGTGTCGACTGGAGCCACTTAAAAGAGAATGGCAGCCGCACAGCAGGAAAAAAAGAGACGCATGCTGGGTAATGTACAGTAGTACTGTGAAGGTGGCCTGAAACTGCTGCTCAGGGGAAGGGGGGGGGGGGGGGGTAGGGGGGTTGGTGGAGTTAACCCAAACTCTTCTCAATGACATACTTGGTCGTCTTCCCAAAGATGGAATTGTAGGGTACGCACTGCACAGCACAGCAGAAGATGGAAAGTCTTTGATGCTGAAGTATGTAGGGGTGAGCTCAGTTTCCTACAGGGGCGCTGGATTGTTTTCCACAAGTTTGGCCTTCTACATCTAACTACATGGAGTCTGAGGCTTCTACATCTAACTACATGGAGTCTGAGGCTCAGAGGCACAAAGGAGATCATCAGTCAAGAGCCCTTTTAAAAAGTGTTACTCAGATGAGGAACTCTGCCAATCCTGTACACAACATTATTACCACCAAGGGGTAATCACCAGGGCCCAATGTTGTAGTTATAACGTACTTATAAATGTCCTTATTAAAGTGTACTGACATAAAACAATAAATCATACTATAACTTTGTGTCAGTAACACACAAACCCTGGCCTTCAACTGCACTATACATACACACACCTAAGCACATCTTAAAGGATATACTGCTTCAGTGTAAAAGTACACTGTCCTCATCTATTCATTACGATATGGAAATGTGTGGAGGGGTGTAACTGTGCTGCATTCGGTACATTTGATTCACATGTGTACTGAACCTCACACCCTGTACCAGTTCAGTTCAGTATGAATACACCCCTAATGGAAACATAATATGGGGCCAAGACCTACCCATGGATATCAGTAATCTGTTATTACAACAGCTCTGTGTACATGTCAGATCACAGAGAGGTGTGTTATTATAGGAGGAGAAACACACGTAGACATGGTGGTTCATAAAATAACATCCCTGAGGCATTTTGGTTTGCGATTCATCTTTCATCAGGGCGTCACAGCGCCTTGCTGTAAAGATTTCACCGTAGTGCCAAAAAGCGATGGGCTGCTTGCCCAGGCGTAGACTAGCCTAGCTCTAGACTAGCCCAGGCATGGATTAAGCTCTAGACTAGCCTGGCTCTAGACTAGCCCAGGCGTAGATTAAGCTCTAGACTAGCCTAGCTCTAGACTAGCCCAGGCATGGATTAAGCTCTAGACTAGCCTGGCTCTAGACTAGCCTAGCTCTAGACTAGCCCAGGCATGGATTAAGCTCTAGACTAGCCTAACTCTAGACTAGCCTAGCTCTAGACTAGCCCAGGCATGGATTAAGCTCTAGACTAGCCTGGCTCTAGACTAGCCTGGCTCTAGACTAGCCTACAGTAGCTCTAGACTAGCCTGGCTCTAGACTAGCCTGGCTCTAGACTAGCCTAGCTCTAGACTAAAAGAGAAGTTCTCAAAAAGAGCTTTTAGTCTAGAACCTAAATGAAAATCCAATGAAAATCTCCATGTCTAGTCTGGATTAGAAATGGGATTAGCTCATACACTTGAAAATGCCATACACCTACCAAATCTACAGTTTAGTTTAGGGTAAGGCTTATCAGCTACTGGCTGTGTTCTGGGTTAGGGTTATCAGATAGTGTCTGTGTCTCTGGGCCTAAATGCATGATAAGGCTGGCCAAATCTGGGTTAGGGTTATCAGCTACCGTCTGTGTTTCTGTGCTTGGGCGAGGGTTAGGTTAAGAGCTAGACTTAGGGTTAGGGCTATCCAACTACTGTCTGTTTCGGTGCATGAATGCCTGAATGAGGTCGGCAACAGTTGAAACACTGGAAGAAAAAAAAAGAACTAGGACTCATAACATCACCCTGTCAACCTGTCAAAGCACTGTGTTGCTTTGACTGAGGTAAATTACAGTATATTATGAGTGTACAGTGACTGGGATTGACTGGACCAAGAAAACTATATGGACAAGAAGAACCTTTTTTTCCAGGGGTCACAGAGAGCCTTTAATTCTGTAGTATGGTAGGGCCAGTCTGCAGCTCTGCAGTGTGAAAGGGCAGTTCACAGCTCTGCAGTGTGAAAGGACAGTCTGCAGCTCTGCAGTGTGAAAGGGCAGTTCACAGCTCTGCAGTGTGAAAGGGCAGTCTACAGCTCCGCAGTGTGAAAGGCCAGTCTGCAGCTCTGCAGTGTGAAAGGGCAGTCTGCAGCTCTGCAGTGTGAAAGGGCAGTTCACTCTGCAGTGTGAAAGGGCAGTCTGCAGCTCTGCAGTGTGAAAGGGCAGTTTACAGCTCCGCAGTGTGAAAGGCCAGTCTGCAGCTCTGCAGTGTGAAAGAGCAGCCTGCAGCAACAACTGAGGCAATCCATGAGGAAGTGAGAGAAGACATTGAAAGATGAATGAGCGCCAGAGTTGAGAATAAAATCTATAGTGTCGATGAATATTTGATAAGTGCGCAATGATCAAAATGGACACATCTCCAGTTTCGACTGAAGGGATTCAAAAGGAGAAAGTCCTATGAACGAGGCTGGTCTCAGCTCATCCTGAGGTTTGCACTTCGTAACCACATAAATCCCAGCAATCCCTTCATTTATAATTCAACGGCGTGAACCGAGAACTGTTTACATATCGACCTGATGCCCAAATTTTCTTTCTACTTTTGCGGCAAATTCACAACTCAAAGTCTAATTGGACTCAAAATACACTTAGCCTCCTCAGCCAAACAAGGTCAACACTTGCTCAGTTAGACTAATCTACCAAGTGAAATATGAAATGATCCAACAGTGCACTGCTTTTTAAAATTTCATTAACAGATAAAACAAGTAATTTAAGTCTACTGTTAAAGCTACAGTTGGCAAGATTTTTTTGATTATATTTACTGAAACCGATACTGCTCCAACAGAAAAACATAAATCAGCCGTTTTTTTTAAAAAAAAACCTCCACCTAGAGCCTGTAATTTGTTTTGCAAAAATCCACAGCTCCCGGTTCTTCTGGTCCAATCAGAATACAGCAGGGCTGTGTGAGATCTGCAGCTTTAAACAGTGAGTGCTTATTGAGCTGGACCCTGTGATGGAGGGCAGGATGTTGTCAAGCAGCTGAGCTTTAACATCAAACAGCATTTCTCAGACACACACACACACACACACACACACACATACAGCATTTCTCAGATTCCACAGAGACCCTCCTTTGAGATCAGACCAGGTTTGAACCCGATCACTGCTATGCTCAATCTGTCTCTCTCATCTCTCTCACACACACACACACACACACACACACAAACACACACACACACAAATACACCAAATACACACACACAAATACACCAAATCCACACACACAAATACACACACACACACACACACAGGTTTGGAGCCTAACCCAGAGCTGCGTTCCCTGGCTGGGCCGTCTGGCTCTCTCTGCTCAGGCTGGCGTTGCCTCAGAGGACCAGGCGGACGTCCTCCAGTGCCCACTAAACCAAACATCCTCGACATCCTGTGCTGAAAAACCGCAGCGGTCAGAGTGTGCTCCACTACGAGGAAACAAAGGCCTAAGGACAACACTGACTCTGCCACATAAACCATGAAAAACAGCAAATGTTCAAATTCGTCGAGAGGATATCCCAAAAACCTTTCCTGGAGATTGAGTACATGTTTTGGGGGCCTGAGTAACAGCAGCAGTTGCTCAACGGAGCCTGTGGGGGAAAAAAAAAAACTGTCTGGAAAATAAAGGGAATTCATTTGTCAAAATGACAAGTTAAGAAAGAAATCATGCAAAGCATGTTTTGCTCCATATGGCTCTGTTTACATCACTGCGTCACCACATGGACAGGCTTGTGTGTCCACTGATCACAGCGTTGCCACTGCGCGCTTAGTGTAAACCAAAGATTCTAGAATAGAGCTCTGTTCTAGAATCTTTGGTGTAAACGACAGCAATGTAGGTCACTTGGACGCACAGACGTGAACTGCTTGCTGCTACTGCTCTAGATGTTCTGTTCATCTCGTAAGATCTAACTTCTGATATAAACTGACACTGGAGCAAGCATGGCCGAATCCACACAGGGTCAGAAACCATGGCAACGGCTTTTTTTAAATGTGGTGTTTCAATCCCAAAATAAGAGGATATGGCATCTGAACAGCTAGACTCTTGCCTAACTGCACAACAGCTGTGATCTATTATTGTGAGTGAAACACTCTCGCTGTGTTCTGCAGGGCTTAAGGGAAAGGATATCTGGAGAGAGAGCCCAACTCTCTTCCGCTCCTGAGTGTGTGTGCGCGTGTCTATGTGTGTGTGTGTGTGTGTGTCTGTGTCTGTGTCTCATATATGGGCCACCGTGTTCTGTGTGTAGAGCAGAGACTTACCCTCGGCGGACACCAGACCATTCAAGCAATGTGTGTCTGGGGTGTGTGGTGTGTGTGTGTGTGTGTGTGTGTGTGT
>NC_055977.1:5925601-5928101 GCF_018492685.1 Alosa sapidissima | reverse complement strand
TCCACCCTGGCCTTTGATCTCAGTGGCTCCTGCAGCGCTCTTTGGACTGTTACGTGACATGACGGTGCCGTCGGTGGCCTGCTCCGTTTCCTGGGCACCTGGGTAGATGCTGTAACGCGCTGCGCGAGCAGGAGGCACAGCAGACTACTGAAAAACGTGTAAGCAAACGAGAGTTCCAGCTGTCTCTTGCTATCTCTTCCCCCCTCCCCTCTCTCTGCAAAAATTCAGACCCGCGCTCTGTCTCTCTGTCTCCCCAACAGTTTAGCACAAAGGCTTGTGAGGGCCTCCATACGCAGCATTTTAAACTTCCAAGTTAGCTCACCCATCAGTCTCAGTTCGTCTTTTATTTAATTCAACTGCGTGAAATGTGATGAGGGTTGTGACAAGCAGTGTTAGTCACGCCTGTGAAAGCTTCTAAAACGATGCTTAATGCGGTGTGGCTGATGCATTTATGCAAACCCAGCGGCATCTGGCTTTACCTATAATTCATTAATAGGTATTAAAGTTAAAAGCTTGTTTTGGAAGCATTAGTCATTGTTGCGCTGGAGAAACAAAATGAACATGCACAGCGTTCCTGATACATATTGTTTGGTGAGAAGCATTTAAGTACAGTGAAAACATTATAGTTGTTAAAATTATATGGAAGATTGTTTAGAACAAAGTGTGAACCAGTGGCTTTCAATCGATGTCCAATTTCGTCTCTGCGTAATATTTATCTGCACAGATGTAGCTTATTTTCAGTGGCCCATGGCGCGGTTTTGAAAACGGTTATCCATACCTAAAACAATCGATAGCTCCTTCAGGTTAAGACCACATGAATCCAACGATTATCTCCCAAAGCACAGATGGTTTGATGTGCGCGCAATCTTGCTGTAATCCACAGTTCCACGACAGCAATCCTTAAGGTTTTCTTGCGGGAGGAAAGCAACAGTCCTGGTGTTCTCCTTGTCCAACTTTCTCTCCCCTCCCCTAGCTGTTGTTCGAAAAAGTTTCCTCTAGGAAGGTCTGGGAGAGTCTCCAGCGAGACGTGTAGTGACATCACCTGGTCCAAAAGCACTAAAAAAGAGCCAGGGGCGCCGTTGCTCCCATGTTGTGTTTCGGGTTTTTTTGTTAGTGTAGCAAGATTTGTGTGTGTGTGTGTGTGGGGGGCGTTATTGAACACACCTTCAGGACAGAAGAAATCAGATTCAATACTTTTGGAAAATGACTGGGAACTTTCTTTATTTCTTTCTCCTCACGATTTGAACGAATTCCAAGTACATTTGTGCCTAACTCCAGTGTCAACATAGATCAGTAAACAAGATAAACAAATATGCAAAGTAAGCAAAACAACAGTAGTAATAACAAGAATACTGAATCAGATTAGGCAAGGAAAGACCATTTAAAAAGCTGTGTTCTTTTCAAAAAGTTCACAAATGTTGTTGGGTGCCGGATTTGTTGTAGTCTTTGGCTGGCAGTCAAATCCCTTCTGCATTACATTAGGATTTTAACATGACCAACAGTCTGCCTTTTATGATGAAACAATTAAGCAAGCCCATAAATCCTAAAGGGAAAAAAACAGGAAACAATAACAAAAACACATGACAAAGGATCTACACAAACATATTGGTGATTAATGGACTCAATGTGGTCCTGCAGGTGGAACACAAATCAGCTATCCATTTTCACATCCTTAGTTTTCCTGCCTTCTAATTTCATAGAAAATGTAATGTCGGCTTTGGTTGGGGCAGTCATCACTCTACCTCCAGCTGCAGCTTTTATGGTGATGGCCCTAACAGCTGCCCAAAGGCACTCTGGCAAGGTCATGACCTTTGAACTGGCTTTCACTTCAGGGTAACAGAGTTCGTCCGGGACAGGATGTGCCACTCAGGACTCTGCTCTGGGTCCTCACTTAAACGCAACACATTTGACAACAAGGTGGATCAGACATGGAGAGGTTAAAGTAAGGTTAAAGGCATAGTGGGTCAGACATGGAGAAGTTAAAGGCATAGTGGATCAGACATGGAGAGGTTAAAGTAAAGTTAAAGGCATAGTGGGTCAGACATGGAGAGGTTAAAGTAAAGTTAAAGGCATAGTGGGTCAGATATGGAAAAATTAAAGGTGTAGTGGATCAAACATGGAGAGTTTAAAGGCATAGTGGATCAGACATGGAGAAGTTAAAGGCATAATGGATCAGACATGGAGAGGTTAAAGTAAAGTTAAAGGCATAGTGGGTCAGACATGGAGAGGTTAAAGTAAAGTTAAAGGCATAGTGGGTCAGACATGGAAAAATTAAAGGCGTAGTGGATCAAACATGGAGAGGTTAAAGGCATAGTGGATCAGACATGGAGAAGTTAAAGGCATAATGGATCAGACATGGAAAAATTAAAGGCATAGTGGATCAGACATGGAGAGGTTAAAGGCATAGTGGATCAGATATAAGGCATAGTGGATCAAACATGGAGAGGTTAAAGGCATAGTGGATCAGATATGGAGAGGTTAAAGGCATAGTGGATCAAAC
>NC_055977.1:5918101-5920601 GCF_018492685.1 Alosa sapidissima | reverse complement strand
CCACCCTCACCCTCTCCTCCAACCTCACCCTCACCCGCACCTCCATCCTCACCCGCGCCTCCATCCTCACCCGCTCCTCCACCCTCACCCTCACCCGCGCCTCCACCCTCACCCGCTCCTACACCCGCGCCTCCACCCTCACCCGCTCCTCCACCCTCACCCGCGCCTCCACCCTCACCCGCTCCTCCATCCTCACCCGCGCCTCCATCCTCACCCGCTCCTCCACCCTCACCCTCACCCGCGCCTCCACCCTCACCCGCTCCTACACCCTCACCCGCGCCTCCACCCTCACCCGCTCCTCCACCCTCACCCGCGCCTCCACCCTCACCCTCACCCGCTCCTCCACCCTCACCCTCACCCGCGCCTCCACCCTCACCCTCACCCGCGCCTCCACCCTCACCCGCTCCTCCACCCTCACCCGCGCCTCCACCCTCACCCGCTCCTCCACCCTCACCCGCGCCTCCACCCTCACCCTCACCCGCTCCTCCACCCTCACCCTCACCCGCGCCTCCACCCTCACCCTCGCCTCCACCCTCACCCGCTCCTCCACCCTCACCCGCGCCTCCACCCTCACCCGCTCCTCCACCCTCACCCGCGCCTCCACCCTCACCCTCACCCGCTCCTCCACCCTCACCCTCACCCGCGCCTCCACCCTCACCCGCTCCTCCACCCTCACCCGCGCCTCCACCCTCACCCGCCCTCGTCTTCGCCCGCCTGGCTAAACACTGATTCAGCTCTCTGCCGCATCTCACCTGATGCCAATCCTGGGCTATATCCAACTAATCAAATTGCATTTAAGCAGTTTATTGAGGCAACAACGTAGACTTCTCTCAGCTTGCAGCACTTTCTATCTGTTTATTTTCCTTCTTTATTTTCTCTCCCTCCCCATCCCCCCCCTCTCTCTCTCTCCATCCCTCTCCCCCTCCTTACCTCTGTTCTCTCTCTCCCTCCCTCTCTCTCTCCCTCCCTCCCCTCTCTCTCTCTCTATCCCTCTCCCCCTCCTTACCTCTGTTCTATCTCTCAACCTCCCTCTCTCTCTCCCTCCCTCCCCTCTCTCTCTCTCTCCGTTTCTCTCTCTGGGTGAAGTCCACTCGGGGAATAGACCTTGGCACTTCCCTTATTGCCCTTTTGATTTCTCGCCATGCGCTTTCGCTCTCTTAAGAGGATGAGGGATGAATGAACGCACACTCGCTCTCTCTCTCTCTCCCCCTCTCTCGCTCGCTCGCTCACCCAGCAGACCACCGGGAGGATGGAGAGAGCCAAGGAGAGAAAAGGGAGGAAGAGAGAGAGAGAGAGAGGGATGAAAAAAGCGCGGTGGAGAAATCTATTGGGCGCTCAGATGGATGCCCTTGGTGGCTCCAGTAATGGGATATCGCAGGGCAGCCAGACTCTATGCTCTGCGGAGCAGAATCTCCAGACACTCACTTACATTCTATTTCTGTGGCAGGGAAAGACAGAGAGCACATTTTCACCCGTGACTTCTGCATGCAATCTGAGGAGAAACCACACAGAAGTATGGACCCTTTCAACAATAAAAACAAAAACAATGCTTGAACGTTCTATTTGGGCCCCAATCTACTTCCTCTGCATTAAGATAACATATGGAATGTTAAAACGGAAGTCTTGTGGGGCCAACTATGATGCTGATAATGGAACTCTCTTGAAAGGGTCTATATATTAAGGTTTTGCACCTACGTCATAATGTCATGTGACCGTTTGTTGACAACTAGAGTGGTAGGCAAAAATGGTAGGCAAGGCACTGCAGAGAGTGGTAGGCAAGCCAACAGTTGGTTTTACAATAAGAAGCAAAAGGGCTACGAACGACCGTTTAGCCTACCTATCATCGTGGTTGTGGAGGATGATCATTAGCATCTGTTAAGTCTTTTATTCTCAAGATAGCCTAATGGTGTAGCCTACTGTCTACGAAGACGTAGGCTAAAATACAAATCTACAGTCATCCAAAAATGAATTGCCAGAGATAGGCTATGAAGGGAAAAAGTGCAGCATTTTAAACATGGCAAGATTATTTTTACCGGAACAGTTTGTTCTAATTTTTCTCGTGAAATTCGTGCTTGTGGACATCAATCACCTATCTTCTGTCCTTCTATTTCAAGTTATCATGAGTGTCATTTGATTATATAATCACAACAAATGCTAATAAATGAAAACAGAATAGGCTTATGTGCTAGGCTAACGTTACAGGTCACTTAGGCTAACTCCCGTATGTCAAAATAAACTGATTTGATCCTAATTGTTTAGCGATCACACACAACAACTTAACACAGCAACCTCAAACACCACTGTTGAACCTAGGCTACTGCTTCAGTCATGTAAGAAATAAGCAGTTTATGAATTATCTTTACCCGTTTAATCAAGTCCACATGACCAAAATAACAACATATTTAAAGGCTGAGCTAGCATAACAGCCTAACTAATAAAAAGTTTCATACAATTAATGAACTTTATCACTCACATTCTGAGTTTTTCTGGGTGGTTATAT
>NC_055977.1:5910601-5913101 GCF_018492685.1 Alosa sapidissima | reverse complement strand
CAGGTGAAATGTTTACCACATTTCTGTCACCTAAAGAAAACACAGAATGGATGAATGGATTATTACCTTGTTCTCTGATATGTATGCCATCTGGTCTTCATGCTTGAATGCTATTTTAAAGGCCATTTACGACCTTATAAGTAGGCTGGGGAATACAATGGCCCATTGTAGCAGATATCTAGCACCCTCCATGCTTATCTGGCACCCACATGAATAATTAGGTGAGCTGTTTTGAACTGGTGGTCTTTCTGAGATCAGATAAGTGGGGTGGATGTGCTCTCGGCTGGTGCTCACTGGTGTTCCTGCATCAGTGGAGGTTTCTCATGAGCACTTGATGAGCCTCCAGTGCTTCCACAGCATCAGTAGAGGTCTCATGAGCACAGCATTAGCGGAGGTCTCATGAGCACTTCATGAGCCTCCAGTGCTTTAATAGCATCAGCGGAGGTTTCTCATGAGCACTTGATGAGCCTCCAGCATTAGCGGAGGTTTCTCATGAGCACTTGATGAGCCTCCAGTGCTTCCATAGCATTAGCGGAGGTTTCTCATGAGCACTTCATGAGCCTCCACTGCTTCCACGCATTATAGTGGAGGTTTCTCATGAGCACTTGGGAGCTCTCAGGCACACACGGCAACAACAGAGGCTTCACTCAACTCCAGTGTTCTACCTGATCCCTGCATGGCCCCTGTGAGCTTTCACATGTATACACACAGCATGGATTAAAAACTTAATTGTGGTAGTTCAGTGTTTTACTTGATCAAATGTATACAATTCAGTTTTTACAGTTATGTTAATCGAGGTTACCTAAGATCAAGTTCTAAAGGTTTTATTTTACTGTTCCAGTTTATGTCTCTCTCTGTTGTTGTCATCAAACCTTAATATTAATTTATGCCACGCTACACGGTAGCTCACTGTAGCTCTATGATACACTGAACTCGCCTTATTCAACAAAGCCTACAAACTGTTTTCCATTCTATGTCTGATTTAATGAATGTTATCAGGAAGAGAGGATAGAGTGATTCACCATCATCAGCACAACTCTAGCATTGAGAGCCTTATCTGCTTTACATATCATATCTCCTGCTCCATGCATCTTGAGAGCCTTATCTGCTTTACATATCATATCTCCTGCTCCATGCATCTTGAGAGCCTTATCTGCTTTACATATCATATCTCCTGCTCCATGCATCTTGAGAGCCTTATCTGCTTTACATATCATATCTCCTGCTCCATGCATCTTGAGAGCCTTATCTGCTTTACATATCATATCTCCTGCTCCATGCATCTTGAGAGCCTTATCTGCTTTACATATCATATCTCCTGCTCCATGCATCTTGAGAGCCTTATCTGCTTTACATATCATATCTCCTGCTCCATGCATCTGTTGCAGGGTCAAATTCAAGCACTTTCAAGATCCATTTTCAAGCTTTTTCAGCACCCCACTGCCTATACCACACTCAAAATGATCATTTCACTTTCTTTTTTATCACATTAAAAGAGATAGTATTTTACTCTCAACAACCAAAATATGAGTATGTGCTGATGCCTCTGGAAAGAAGATACCGATGACCATCATGTAGGCTCAATAGATTCAAGTTCTCCCTGGTACCGCTATCAATTAAGCTACTTAAACTCACTATCCCACGGTGGAGACAAGACATATTCTACCAATTTAAGTCCACAGACAAACATAACATTCAAGTAAACAATAAAAAGTAAATAAGAAGGCACATACAATGAATAAATAAGAGCAGCAAAATTGGGTTGAAATTGTGCAATTGTGCATAGACAGTCAATATAGTAGTGCAAAGTCAGGACAGTAAATGGCTAAGGTACAGTAGTTCTGTTTGACCTAAGTAAGCAAGTGGCATAGTGGTGTAAGTTATGTAAGAGCAGCAGAAGTGTGTTGTGTTTTCAAGACAACAGGACAACAACAACAAGTTACAAAGTGTGCAAAGTGTGCAAGTGTACAAGTGGAGTAGTGCAAGTGGAGTAGTGCAAGTGGAGTAGTGCAAGGCAGCCATTGTGGGTCCAAAGTCCAGGATGTTATGTAGCTGAGGGTGGAGAGGCTGGTGTATGAAGCTGTGCCTGAAGCAACAGCCTGGTGTATGAAGCTGTTGGTGAGCCTGGTGGTGCGGGAGCGCAGGCTTCTGTACCTCTTCCCAGAGGGCAGTAGATCAAACAAATTGTGAGCGGGGTGACTTGCATCACTCACAATTGTGGTCGCCTTGCGGGTGAGGTGGGTGGTGTAAATGTCCTTCAGGGAGGGGAGTGAAGCACCAATAATCCTTCCAGCTGTGTTCACTATGCGCTGCAGGGCTTTCCTGTTGTATTCAGTGCAGCTTCCGCCCCACACAGCGATACAGCTGGAGAGGATGCTCTCAATGGTGCCTCGGTAGAATGTGGTCATGATGGCTGGTGGAGCACTTGCTCGCCTGATTTTCCGCAGGAAGTAGAGGCGGCGCTGAGCTTTCCTTGCCAGTGATGCAGTGTTGGTGGTCC
>NC_055977.1:5903101-5905601 GCF_018492685.1 Alosa sapidissima | reverse complement strand
GTGCCTACTGGTCGGGGTTTGAACCAGCAACCCTCCGGTTTCCAAGTCAGAAGCGCTAACCAGTAGGCCACGGCTGCCCCTCATGATAGCAGCCAAGAGAGGGAGAGAGAGAAAGAGAGAGGGTGATGTGTGTCTGTGTGTGTATGTGTGGTGTGTGAGTGTGTGTGTGTGTGTGTGTGTGTGTGTGTGTGTGTGTGTTTGTGTGCATGTGTGTGTGTGTGTGTGTGTGTGTACTGTGTGTGTGTTTGTGTGCATGTGTGTGTGTGTGTGTTTGTGTGTGTGTGTGTGTGTATGTGTGGTGTGTGTGTGTCAGATGCCTGATGTACCTCTGTGTGTGTGTGTGTGTATGTGTGTGTAGTGTGTGTGTGTGTGTGTGTGTGTGTGTGTGTGTGTGCGTAGTGTGAGTGTGTGTGTGTGTGTGGTGTGTGTGTGTGGTGTGTGGTGTGTGGTGTGTGGTGTGTGGTGTGTGTATGTGCATGACTGCGGCCTGGTGTACCTAAAACAAAGAGCAGGGGGAGTTGGGCCTGTGGGGGCCAACTGGCGGCTGTTTTTGGAGTGAGTTTTAGAAACATCATAGCTGCCATGGTGCCATGCTTTCAGGGAAGGAAAGTGGGTTTTGATGTCAATCAATGGCCGCCATGAGAGGTATGAATTACCCACCGATAAAGACTCTCTTTCTCTGTCACTCTCTCTCTCTCTATCTCCCATCTTTTAACTTCTCTCTCTGCATCCCTCTCTTTTTTTCTCTCCTGCCTTCCCTAGGGGGGACTCTCTGTCTCTTCCTCTCTTTCACTGCCCCACTTCTGAGTGCATGAATTGATTGAAACTGAACAATGATTGTTTATCTTTTGTTTTATTTTTATTTTCTGTATTTTATCTTTATTTATTTATGTATTATGTATGTTTATTTATCTATTTATTGTTTCCCATATCTCCCTTTCTCAGTTCTATCACTCCTCTCTTTTCCTGTCTCTTCTCTTCCTCCATCCACAATCACTCCATCTCCCTCCTCCTCTCTCATCTCTCCATCCATCCACTCCTCTGCGTCACTCTCTCTTCTCATCTCACTTTGTGAATTTATAGATTGACATAATGTGCTGTCTCTGCGATTGCTGCTTTTGATCTGTTAGATTTATTTGCAATCTCCTGTGGTGGGCTGGACATAGCATTTAAATGCCCGCCCAGATTCCCCTTTCCGCCTTGACCCATTCACACTGGTGCCGGAACAAAAAAACTCGGCAAAATGTCTAGGGGGCTTGGTAGTAAATTTGGCGAGAAACTTTGTCCCGCCGTTCCACCTCGGTCTATGTGAAAGGGACAGTCGTTCCGCGATTCTGGTACATAAAATCGCGGCGATTTTGCCAGTGTGAAAGGGCCTTCTGTCTCTCTCTCTCTCTGTTCATCTTTCAGCACCTCTCCCTTTCTCTTCCTCTCTCTCTCTCTCTCTCCCTCTTCTCTCTATCCATCCATCCCTCCCTTACTTCATCTCTGTCTCTTTCCATCTCTCTTTCTCAACCTCCCTGCACCCCTCTCATTCCATCTCTCTTCCCCTCCCTCCCTCCCTCCCTCCCTCCATCCCTGGGCCTGGGTGAGCACTTGCCGAGGCAGTGTTGTGTGTGTGTGTTTGTGTGTGTGTGTGTGTGAGCACTTGCCGAGGCGGAGCCGAGGAGTCTGATTTACGGCACTGTTGTTTTCACTCCGAAGGTCACCCCCCCCCCCCCCCCCCCCCCCCCCTTCTCCTTCATCCTTTTTTACGGCCCACCGGCGAATTCCAGAGGGAGCGGATTTAGGCCTCTTTATCTGCCGGCGAATCAGCAGCCACAACAGATCAAGGGCCGATTGATTTTTCCTGCTGCTATTGATGCCATCGGGACCTGATGGAGAGAGAGAGGGAGAGAGAGAGAGAGGGGGGGGGGGAGAGAGAGAGAGATGGAGAGAAAGAAAGAGAGAGAGAGTGAGAGAGAGGGGGGGAGAGAGAGAGAGGGGGAGAGAGAAAGAGAGAGAGAGAGAGAGGGGGGGGAGAGAGAGAGGGAGAGAGAGAAAGAGAGAGAGAGAGAGGGGGGGGGTAGAGAGAGAAAGAGGGAGAGGCAGCCGCGCCGTCCTTGCTGTGACCTGACAGGCGTGAGAGCTGGACAGTGAGAGCGGACAGTGTCCAGATGGCAAATCAAGTGTACAGACAGGCAGGCAGACCTTGTGGTGGACATCAAGGAGAGACCTGTGTGTGTGTGTGTGTGTGTGTGTGTGTGTGTGTGTGTGTGTGTGTGTGTGTGTGAGAGAGAGAGAGGGAAGGGTCTGCCATCCACTTCTTTACTCTTGTTCAAGGTTGCTTCTATCTGTAGGTATGAATACACACACACATGGTTTAATTCAACACTCCATGCCAAGCCAGAGCAGTTCCGTTGCATTTCATTCCTGCATTGTGCAATTTCTTTAGAATTTAGTGCACATATGTGAATGGCACTCGTACGCACACACACACACACACATTCTCACACACACA
>NC_055977.1:5895601-5900601 GCF_018492685.1 Alosa sapidissima | reverse complement strand
GCCCCACCTGTCCCTCATCGCTCTAAGAAAGTGGTAGGTCAAGCTTAAAATTGTCAAATTTATTGAAATAGTGACAAGTTCTAAATATATCCTCTTCAACAGAGTTAAAATCAGCTGGTGCTGCAGATATAATAATAAATAAATACATAACACACATATTTCTGTTTTCCAGCAACATATTAGGAAGCATAGGCCATTTTACAGCATTGTACAATATATTCAATGAAATACCAACATGCTGCATTAAATGGATCCATAATCCAGTCATACTGAGCACTGCTGGTTGGGAAATATTTTTGAAATAAACTTTGCAGGGATGTGATGTAGGCCTACTGTTTAATACATGGGATCACAAGAGTGCCTCCCAATCAGACGTTTCAGCGATTTCGCTCAGAAATCTCAAAGGCATAATACTGTCGCGATCAAGGCGCCTGTCCCATACTCAAGTTTTTTTTTTGGTGAATGCAGTAATCTTATTTGCTAGGTGAGGTAGGTGCTTGTCTTTGCCTTGTAACTGGACATTTAACTCAAATGTATCGCTAAGATATATCAAATATATCACTAAGATAGGCCAGCTTCGTCAAGAAATGTTCATTAGTGAACGTGCTTCTCTGTGAATAACACAGTGCGTCCATTGCGCATTGGGTGCTACCTGGGCTCAGGCTACAGATAAAAAAACTCCTGTTTTTCACGTCAGTTCGCGCCCCACCTGGCATGTCTCCGCGACCCAGTAGTGGGTCGTGACCCACAGTTTGAGAAACGCTGCTCTAGATATAACCCATTTCACACTCTAGATAGGACCCACTCCACACTCTAGAAAGGACCCATTACACACTCTAGATAGGACACACTCCACACTCTAGATAGGACCCCCTCCACACTCTAGATATAACCCACTCCACACTCTAGATAGAACCCATTACACACTCTAGATAGACGATAGGCAGTGTTGGGTCAGATTACTTTGAAATGCAATCTATTACTGTGTACAGACTACACGGCAATTTATGTAATCAGTAACTCATCATACAGAGTAAAAACAGATTATGCAGAAATAGTTACAATGGTGCAGCTAGGGTACATATGAGGGTTACTATGCTGAGATCAAAGGCTCTTTTAAGAGCCACCCAAATACCTATAAAATGAATTATTCCTAGTCGATAACCTAGTCGATGTTCCGGACGTTGGGAACGGTAATTGGATATTTGTGGGTGTTGTCACTTGTAGATGCATGCCCATATAGGTTTGGCAAAAACCCCTGCAAATGTTCACAACAGACCCCGGATCATTGTGGTGGTGAAGCGGATGTGTGTGTGGTGTGTGTGTGTGTGTGTGTGTGTGGTGGTTAGTTTAACGCCTGTTGGTGTTAATAGTTCTGACTGTCTCTCTGCCTGACTGTATGCAGTCTATTTATTAAAATGTGGCTCTACACTATACTCTTCCTTACCTGTGAATACACACACACACACACACAAACACACACATGCACACACACACACACACTCACACACGCACACACTAACACATGAGCACATTCAATTTCACACTACTCAGCCACTCACAATTTCCCAGGCTCCTGTCCTATCCGCACTCATGCGTAGTCTGCCTGGGCTTCCCACCAACACATGCACACAGACGCATAGCGAATCACATCAGCCAGCACGGCCAAAAGAGGATCTGCCATTTTATACACAACGCCGACAGATGTTTTCCACACTACAACACAGAGAAACACACACACATACACACACCAATACACACACACACACACACGCACACACACACACACACACATATGCACGCACCATTACACACACACACACACACATATCAGAAGCCAACAGCATGTCCTCATGCTGAAGAGCTAACGCATAGTGACACAGGGATACAGCTGCCCTTTTCTGTTGCTTATCTACTGGGATTGAGAAGCTTTCATCTGTGTTCTCTTGGGAAGCTTTCAGCAAATTCTGACAACACAGAATTCTGTCTGTAACTATTGGACCAACACCACATTGAGTTATCCTAACCCAATGGTCTGGGTACATTATTAAACCCAGCAGATTGGGTATGATTCTAACCCAAAACGCTGGGTTATATCAACACAACGTTAGTTAAATTGGCACAATAGACTAGGTAAAGGTAACCAATGTGCTGGGTTATAACTATATAAATGTTGAGTAAAATTCACACAGTATATTGGGTATAGATTTAACCCAAACCACTGTATTATATCAACAGAACTGCTAGTTAAAATGACCAGTTGTCGGGTTTTCCAAATATTTGGGTTGCATTGATAGAAATTGGGCAACAAATAGTCATGCAATGAAATAAAACAGTTTGACATAATTATTTATTTGACAGTTTACTTTATTTTTGAACGGATAGCCTACTCTAAAAGCAGCTTCAGCATGTGATAAGTTACTTCCATGAAGACTGCTAGATTCCACGGATTTGGGGGTCAGCCCTGTCAATCAAAGAAAGAAAAAGAGTGAATTAATCACTGCTATTTAGAGAACTTTATATCAAGACTTTCACGAACTTTCAGTGAATGATTAACATTAAACATTAAAAATCCCCAGGAGACAAAATATTAGCGCAACTCGGAAACCATGACCACCTCATGGAGTTGTTTAACAGCAGACTGACATACGTTGATTACGTTCAGTAATGTTAACGTTAGTGGCAGTGATAGTTCTACCGTGCTACCAGTGCTAGCTAGCTCATGTTAACACATTCAGTTAGTTAAATCCAAGTTGTGTGTAACGTTAATGTTACCACCAAAAACCACCCAGTAAGTTACATGGCTATAATATGAAGCTACCCTGAATTAATTAATATGTTGTTTGGCATGATGATTACCGTACGTGTGAAGAGACTACTTCGACTGTATACATTAGCTGACACATGCTGCACTACCACGAAGCATATTTAATTAACGTTAGCATACCAACCGTCTGCTAACATTGACCTAGCCAGCTGTTGGTATGCTAATTTTAGTTCGTTGTAAAAGTTTGTTTTGTTTCTGTTCAGCAGTTCATACCCAGTGAACACAGAACTAAGAGTCTGTGTTTGTGTAGATTCATTAACATGAGCAGTAATTGTAAGTTAATGTTAGCTAACATTAGCTGGCTTGAATGACACAATTCTTAACCTGCTTGAGGCTGAACGAAATTGGCAGGCAGAATATCCATTCATATCACGAAGGGTATCTCTGGGTGGACTTTTGAAATCCGTCTGAATAAAAAAAAGTTAAAAGCAGATACATACCTTCCGAAATCGCCTGATTTCCACTGCATGTTGACAGCTGCTGGACTGCATGGACAGTTGAAAGAATAACGATTTCCCCCGAACTCTCAAATAACTATGCAGCTGTGTTAAAGTTACCCTGGTGATGGGTAGTGTACTCACGTCAGGTGGGGGAGAGGAGGGGCGCTGTCCTGAACTATCAAGTCAACTATCAACTATCAAGAGTGTACACACACACACACCAATACACACACACACACACACACACACACACACACCATCGAGCACTTTGGCTGATGCAAAAAACACCTCCCAGGTTGAGTAGGCAGGCAGTGGGGAGCTTTTTTGGCCTGCAGCTGCTGTTTTTAGCCTCAAATCACCCATCTTTTTAAAGTACCCACTCACTCACACACACACAGACACACACACATACACACACACACACACACACACTCATGCACGCACACACACAGATACACACCCATACTGTACACAGCCATACACACACACACCCATATACACACACACAGACAAACACATACATACACACACACACACACACACCCATACACACTAGCCCGCCCCCTAAAATTAGCAACATAGTGATGATGATGGTGATGATGCCTCCTTTCAATTTTTCATGATGTTTACCCAACTCTTTTCACATTAGGGGAAGATCAAGGGGACGCTTTCCGTCTGAGGCAGGAAATATTTATGGTGGAAGAGGAATGTGTGTGTGTGTGTGTGTGGGGGGGGGGGGTGTAGAGGTGTGTAGAGTGGGGGAGCAGAGAGTGGAAATGGGGTCATGCGGAAATCAGAGTGCTGGCGAGAACGCCGTGTTTTTGGCTGCAGGACGGAGTTTGCGTGTGTGTGCGTGTATGTGCATGTGTGTATGTGTGCGTGTATGTGTGTGTGTGTGTGTGTGTATGTGCATGTGTGCGTGTATGTGTGTGTGTGTGTGTGTGTGTGTGTGTGTGTGTGTGTGTGTGTGTGTGTGCGAGAACGCCGTGTTTTTGGCTGCAGGACGGAGTTTGAGTTTGTTATTTTGGAAAGTCACTCTAGCACTGCCATCCTCAGAAAAACATCATCACCTCTCACACCTGCCCTGAGATGATGCTTCTGACCAGAGTGTTGCCATGAGCAACCACGTGTTGCCACGAGGCTCCTTCCTGTCAATAGTTTTGCCTAAGGAGTGTTGCCTCTTCAAAATGCATTTTGCTGTGTGTGTTTGTTTGTGTGTGTGTGTGTGTGTGTGTTCGTGTGTGTGTTTGAGGTGGATGGGTCTGTTTACCTGGTTTCAGATCTATTCTGTTTCATAAACAAATAAACAGGAATACTCATATTCCTGAAATGTCAGATGCCAGCATTAGTATTTATGAGAGCCAAAGGGCTAAAACCTGTAACAAAGCTCTCTATCTTGCTCTTTATCAATGTCCTCTCTCTCTTCATCTCTACTGCCACCTACACACACAGGTGTTTGCCCTGAAGTCAATCCAGCAGTGTG
Source organism: Alosa sapidissima (assembly GCF_018492685.1). Lineage (NCBI taxonomy): Eukaryota > Metazoa > Chordata > Actinopteri > Clupeiformes > Clupeidae > Alosa > Alosa sapidissima. The sequence goes on along the minus strand of NC_055977.1, from coordinate 5,895,851 downwards.
TGTGTGTTTGTGTGTGTGTGTGTGTGTGTTTGTTTATACACTGTGCTTTGATGCCTCGTTTCATAAGAAGGTCCGTCCGTTTTTTTTTATCTCTCATTCTCTCTCTGTGCTGTTCTTCTTCCTTCTCTTTCTCACTCTCTTATTCTCTCCATCTATGTCTCTTATTCTCTCCATCTATTATTACCTCTCTCATCCACTCTATCTCCACCTCTTTTCTATTCCCTCTCTTCTCTCTGTCTCATCCTCCCTC
>NC_055977.1:5888101-5890601 GCF_018492685.1 Alosa sapidissima | reverse complement strand
ACGTGTGTGTTGTTCCCATTTGTGTGAGTGTTTATGGATGTAGAAAGTGTCAGTAATCCTTTTATAAACACACACACACACACACACACACACACACACACACACACACAGGGAATAGAAGTACTGTATGATTTGCCATCCATTTTGATCTTGAGCAGATTGTGAAACGTCTTGCTGTCACATTCACATGCTTTGCACTGCTTTGAGCTGTGTGTGTGTGTGTGTGTGTGTGAGTGTGTGTGTGTGTGTGTGTGTGTGTATATCACACTCGCATGCTTCACACTGCTTTAAGTCGATTTGTCACTAGCTGGAGTCTGTCTGTGTGCTGGAATACTGTAAGATGTACGTTTATGCTATACTCTGTGTTTTTAGGCTACACATGTATGAGTGTGTGTTTATGTGTGTGTGTGTGTGTGTGTGTGTTTGTGTGTGTGTGTGTGCGCGCTCGCATGTGTGTGTGTGTATGCGTGCGTGCGTGTGTGTGTGTGTGCTGTAAGATGTAAGTCTGTGTTATTCTCTGTGGTATCAGGCTACATTCTGCACATCGTGTTTGTTTGTGGTGTCACAGGTTGCTGTCATGCTGTGAGTTTCCTCAGGCAAAGAACATGGAGCGTGTGGGGGCTACACAGAAACACACCAGTTTCAAGGCCAAGATGAAAACACACACACACACACACACACACCCACACACACAAGAATTTTAATGCACTGGTAGAAAACAGCTGTCAACCATTCACCCGCCATTATTGGCGTACAGTGACTGCTGATGTCTTTCATTTCAGCATATGCAACTTATAGCTTACGCTCAACTAGTGCAGCAACACCATTCATTCAGTCAATCATGACGGGAGTTGTCGCATCGACTACTTCACAAAAGAGAAATCGGTGGAGTTTTGTGATTTTTGCTTTTGTGGTGGCGGAGGGTCAGAAATGATGAGACATAAAATCAGTAGCTTTCAAATGAGGTGTAGCCTATGTGCTCACCGTATGGACATCTTATATTAGTGTGTTTTTAGATAGATAGATAGATAGATAGATAGATAGATATACTTTATTTATCTCCAAAGGGAAATTAGTGTTCCAGCAGCCATACAAGCACAGCATTCACATACATACATACATACATACACACAGTACATACATACATACATACATACATACATACATACATACAAACATACAGTGCATACATACATACATACATACATACATACATACAGTACATACATACATACATACATACATACATACATACATACAGTATTCTAAAAATCTCTCTCTGCTCAGGTCATTATAAAGTGCTATTGCAGCGGGTCATCTGTAATCTGTTGTATCTGTCCTTCTTACAGCTTAGTTGGCGTAGCCTCCAACTGAAAACGTTTTTGTTTGACCAGTAAGTTGTGCAGTGGATGTGAGGTATTGTCCAATATATATAGTTTTTTAGTGTGCCTGGCTGTAATGCTGCTGCCCCAACAGATGGCAGAAAGGAAAATTGCTCTTGCAACAACACTCTGATAAAACATCTGCAATATTTTGCTGGACATATTAAATGACCAGAGCTTTCTCAAGAAATAGAGTCTGCTCAGACACACACCCTTTCGGTCTCACAATCTTTGGTATGCCAATCAGGTAATCAATAATCAATGAAGTTGTGGAGGTGTCCACCTGGATCCTTTGCAGCTTCTCACGTATCAACATAGGCTGTATAGTGATGAGAAATCAAAGAACATGATCTTCACAGTGCCGGTAGCCCTGTCCAGGTAAGAGTGTGTTCTATGAAGCAGGTAGATTAAGGCATCCTTAACACCCACCACAAATTGTAATGGGTCCATGTAGGTGGTCACCTGTGGTCTCAGATGGGCCAAGACCAGTCTCTTCTGTACCTTCATGATATGCAATGTTAAGGCAACTGTCCTGTAGTCATTTAGTGGGCAGATGGAGAAGGTGTTTTAGGGACCAGAACAGTTCAGGATGTCTTCCACAGCATAGGCACCCTCCCCTGGCTTGTCCCTGGTGGAACAGTTCACAAATTGCTGTGAAGTTGAGTGAGAGAAGCTAAAGAAGTTAAAGTCCCCTGAAATGGCTATGAAGGCATCTGGATGTTTTGTGAGTAACTTAGCGGTGACTGAGTTGATGCAGTCACACGCAGCGTCAGCATCAGCTGATGGTGGGATGTAAACAGCAACAACGTTTGCACAGGTAAATTCCCTTGGCATATAGTACGGGCGGAAGATATTCGATATTCGGGTTGCAGATGCGCTCCTTCACAGTACCATGCCCTGGATTGCACCATCTGTTATTCACAAGCACAGCAAGCCTGTGATCTCTATCAGCCTGCACAGTCAGAAATCCATGGACAGTCATTTTAGACTCCGGAATATGCTCTTGCATCCACGTCTCAGTGAAAAACATTATAGTGCATTCACGATATTCCCGCTGTGATCTTATAAGCGCTCCAAGCTTATCCATCTTGTTTGCCAACGACCTCACATTCCCCATG
>NC_055977.1:5878101-5880601 GCF_018492685.1 Alosa sapidissima | reverse complement strand
AGGGCATTATGAGAGCGTAAATATCAATGTTCTTAAAGTGACAGTGCACCATTTATAAGTAAAACAGCATTTCTTCAGAAATGAATGTTTAAAAACACACAGTAATGGTCTTAAATTATAAGCCTTTTTATTTGACTTTAGGTGTTTGAGTTTTCATTTAAATGTCACTCACTCAAAGCCACTCACTTAGAGCACCGAAATGGCCAGCAGGGCACCATCTTGACATTTCATTATGTAAGCTTTGATTTAGGCTCTCTGTTGATTTAAATGAGAAGGCCTAGGCCTTAAAGTTACAGTAATTCTATCACAATTTACCAGACTTTGACCTTTTGTCAGTTTTTAACAAAATTCTGACTATGATTGTTCCTTGTATTGCATCATGAGCACTGCTCCTATTGCATTCTACTGTTAGCCTTAAGCCTAGCTCAGTCATTATGCTATACCACATCTCCCTCCATTGGAAGAGCAGTGAGCTGCATTGAGCGTAATAAACTGCATTTAGAATGCCAAATCCATATTTCTAGATATCTTGGTGAAAGTAACTTAAAAGTAATGCAATAGTAGTGTAATGCCTTACAATTCAGAGACAGTAATATTATAATGTAACAAATTACTTTAAAATGACAGTAATAAGTAATACATAATACATTACGATTTTAAAGTAACTTGCCCAACACTGCGCTTAAATCATGTATCGCCAGACAGAAATGGTTTTGACATTGTGTGCGCAATGCATTGCGGGCAACGTAGTGTCCGGCTGAGAATAGTTGAATAGCATACTGGCTTCCGCACAACATTACCCGTGATGAATTGCAGCAGAGCGGGGTAGGCATAGCAACGCCGCGTAGCAGGCAACGACGAGAGCGCGGAGGGCTGGAGGAGCGCGAGAGAGAGAGAGAAAGACCAATAACGAGAGTGAGAGAAAGCGCTGCAATTTTAAAAAAAAATGGCTAGTGGAAGTGATGGCACGGAGACTGGTCTACCTTGTCTGTACTGAACATAAGGAAGGGCTACTCATGCCAGGTCAGATGTCTGTAACGTGTCTCACACACACACACACACACACACACACACACACACACACACCATCATTCTCACCCAAGCGTCCAGGCGTAGAGCATATCATGATAAGGTAGCACAAAACAATCAACAAACTCCCAACTCCCGAAAACTATGTAGCAATTTCTACAAGCCACTGAATGTCATGGGCTGTCATCAGAACATTGCTGCTATTCTCTTCCTCTCTGAATGCAGCACTAGACACCAAATTGATCATCATAAAATGTGACATTTTTCAAAGCTTTCAGTGAACCTTATTTCATGTGTCCTCAGCACCATCTTGCTCCTATAATGTTCACGATCACGATCATCGATCTCTAACTCCCCAGCCCACAAACCAGTCTCATGCAGCCCCTCGGTTGATCAGGATTTGTAATTACATTTGGCCTGCACATCAATTTCATTATTTCAGTTAGTTTCTTAAAACTCAACTAATGTTAGCGGACTGCAGTTGCATAGATTAACGTCAGTTGCATAAGTTAACATGTCTGTGGATCAGCCAACCAACCAAAATAATCAAAGGAATAAACCTTTACAGGGGAATCAATAGAGCTATTCCTATTCCTTGTGTGTGTGTGTGTGTGTGTGTGTGTGTGTGTGTATGTATGTGTGTGTGTGTGTGTGTCTGTGTGTGTATCCTTTATTTTTTATACATATTTTTGGGGGCTTCTGCTTTTTTTATTGACAGAGGACAGTGAAGAGTGACAGGAAGTGAATGGGAGAGAGAGATGGGGTGGGGTCAGGAAATGACTCAAACCCAGGTCCCCTTGGGCAGGTGGTACATACCCCAGTTGCACCACAGCACCCCCCTTCTTTATCATGTTTAATTGCATTAGGCAACAACCTGTCTTGCATGTCTAGGCAACTCCATGTATTCCATGGAGAAAAAAACAAATGTCAAGTGCCAGTACACCTCCAAACATGCAGAGGAGCAGCCAATGAGAAGGAGAGGAGAGCGTCAGGACTTCAAAGACACGTCTTTCAGTAGAACTGTTCCTGAAAAGAATGTGATGCCACCATGAGTGTTGCGAAGTTATAAGACAGTAAGCAAAGCAATAGCGAAGGTTTGTTATGATGCAAATATCATCTGTCCCAGAAAATGCATGTTATTTGGTAAAGTAGACATCAATCTCAAATCCAGAACAAATGGCAGAATTTGTGGTTGATAACAGGTTCAAACTTTTGTTAATCGGAGGAGCTTTGAGCTAGATAAAATAATTGATAGTGTGTTGCAGCAGGCATTCACACACTATTGTGTGAAAAAGCACTGACAGTTCAAAATGGACCCTTTCAAGAGAGTTTCATTATCAGCATCATAGTTGGCCCCACAAGACTTCCTTTTTAACATTCCATATGTTATCTTAATGCAGAGGAAGTAGATTGGGGCCCAAATAGAACGTTCAAGCATTGTTTTTGTTTTTATTGTTGAAAGGGTCTATAG
>NC_055977.1:5828101-5873101 GCF_018492685.1 Alosa sapidissima | reverse complement strand
CACTCCCTCTTCTATGTCAAAATTCTATGATGGAATCTTATGAGATAGGGCGCCTACTGTAGCCTGTTAGTCCTCTAAAATGTTATAGAACATTGAGGAAATGCAGAAATGATTTAGAAACCTACAACAGTAGCTACATATAGAATATACCAAATATATTATTATTATTATTATTATTATTATTTATTTTTTACCATCGTTTTGGCGCCCCCACGGTGCTGTGCCCCTATGCGCCGCATATAGCACATACCCACTTTTTGCGCCACTGCATATATGTATATCATATAACATATTGCCCTGCCCTGCCCTGCCCTGCCCAGAGAGAGAGAGAGACTAGAGGTTCAGGAAACCATTGCCGGTATTTTGACTTAATTAGCTGATTAGAGCTCATCTCAGGTCCACAGTTCTACATTTTTTTTTGAAGAAAATATTCTAATATTTTGAGATTCTAGATTTTTGATTTCGATTAGCTGTAAACCATAATCATCAAGATTAGAATATTGAAGATTGAAACCAAAAAGTCTTGGAAATATTTCACCTCATGTGTATAGAATCTAGATTATATGAACGTTTCAGTATTTGAAATAAATTATGGGAAAAAAATAACTTTTTTCATGATATTCAATTTGTTTTTAGAGGCAGATCAGTAGATGTTGAGTGTGAGTGTGTGTGTGTGTGTGTGTGTGTGTGTGTGTGTGTGTGATGGTCTGTGAAAGGAAGAGTATTGTATGAGTATTATATGAGTGACCTATTTATCATGCCAATAAAGCATTTTGAATTGGAATTGGTATCTGAAGACAGACAAATAGTGCTCTCAGTCCTCTTCACTGCAGTCCTGTTTAGTTACACACTTTTGAGCAAGATCTACAGAAGGTGTTACACAATGTATAACCTAAGTAGGACAGACAGACAGACAGACAGGGGTCGGACAGACAGATAGACAAACATACAGACAGGCAGGCAGACATACAGACAGGCAGACAGACAGGCAGACATACAGATAGGCAGACAGACAGGCAGAAAACTGGAGGACGGTGCTGGCCTCATTTCTTGTTTCACTGAGAAATATATTAGACTCTGCTCGCTGCTGAGCTGTGGCTTCTATCAGGACCCCTAGAGGCAGCCTCTTCATGTGCCTGAAAATTAAGCTCCACTTTTTCTCCACTTTATGTTTTTAAAAAGCCCTCTCTCCCTTTGTTCCTCTCCTCCTTTTCATCCCCGTGGGGAAGGCTGCTGATTGGCTGTATGGCCGCTGCAGCGTCGTCCAACCCCTGCAGATAACCAGAGGGGTGGCAAGCCAAGCAGCGAGGCAGTGCAGCTTCAGCATCTATAATGGAGGACTCTGATGGCGGGGAGGAGGCTGCATTTACAGCTGTTTTTGAAGAAGCCAATCCAACTTCAGACCATATGGCTCTGTGAATGATTCAAGAGTGAAAAAAAACTCATATTTTATGAAAGATACTTTTTATATTTCTTGGAAGTGAGTAGATGGGCTGTCCACTATCTCGGCACTGCTGTTTGTGAGTGTGTGTCTGTGTATGTATGTATGTGTGTGTGTGTGTGTGTGTGTGTGTGTGTGTGTGTGTGTGTGTGTGAGAGAGAGAGAGAGAGAGAGAGAGAGAAAGAGAGAGAGAGAGAGAGACTCTGTGACACCCTTCCCCACACTTCTTTTAGATTTGTTGTGTCTCCCCAGTTGAGTCTCTCCAGAATCCATCTTATTTCTTCACATTCAATCTTGTGTTGAAATAATGCCTTTTCGGCAGGAGAAGTCATCACAGGGAATATCGCTGACCTTGTCTTGATCCATGAAAAGCCTCACACAACCCCAGCTGCAATAAACAGATTCGGTCACGGTACCAAAGTTCCAGAGAGGGAGAGAGAGATAGAGAGAGGTGGGAAGAAAAAGAGAGAGAGAGGGAGAGAGAGAGAGAGAGGGAGAGGGAGAGAGAGAGGGAGAGAGAGGGCCTGCCAGGGTCGAGACTAATCCTGTGGCTGGCGGAGTGGCAAGATTCTCGATTTTTGAGCCAGGATCCGCCGCACGGTAAGGAAGGGGCTGCCATGTTAGTTTTGTTCAAACTGAGCCACATAAAAAGAAAAGAATATTTCAAGGACGACGGAGAAATAGGAAAGAGAGGTAGCTGTGTGTGTATGCGTGTGTGTGTGTGTGTGTGTGTGTGTGTGTGTGTGTGTGTGTGTAGAGAGGGTGAGAGATAGAGGTAGGATTTGTGAGACTTTGTGTGAGTGAAAAGAGTTTTAGAGAAATGGAGAGTGTAAGAGAGAGAGAGAGAGAGAGAGAGAGAGAGAGAGAGAGAGAGAGAGAGAGAGAGAGAGAGAGAGAGAGAGAGCACACACACACACACACACACACACACACACACACACACACACACACACACACACACACATACACTGCATCATACACTGCATTTTATTTTACTTCTACCTATTTATTTTATTCTTATGAAAATCTACTGACATGTATGTGTTCAGATTTATTGTGTAACTGCTTTGGCAATATAAGTGAGCTTGTCATGCCAATAAAGCATTCTTGAATTGAACTGAATTGAATTAAGTGAGAGAGAGAGAGAGAGAGAGAGAGGGTACGATGAGAATTAATGAAGAAGAGTGGCCTAGCTTCCTTGGTGAAGTACCTATCGTTGTTGTCACCCAATCCACCTGAATTCTATCTCCATCCAAAGCAGATAAACTATGCAGGTGATTTAGTCTGGTAAGTTATATATGCTTCACTTTTATACACATCTCTAGCCTGGCCCATCTAGATCTCCTTTGTCTGGGCTCATCACTGTTTTTCAGCATTTTTTTTTTTCATTTAATCGGAGTTCAATTTGTCTATTTTAGCAGCAAATTTACGTTCCTTGAATTTCAAGTTAAAGCCCCCCTGTGTAACGTTTTCAGTTGTTTGTTAACAAAATCAACATTTCCCCTTCATAAATATGTGGCCTCATTCATGTTTAATTACCACCACCACCAATTCGAAGCATACCAATTGGCTTAGAAATCCTCATTTAAATCTACATAGCACAGGGGCGACTAGCCGTGTACGTGCGCCATGTTAAATACCAGTCACTGTGGCCAGCAAGGGATAAAATATACGAATACAGCTCAGTCTTTGGCGTCTGGATGCATAGAAAAACATTAGCTTGGATTCATCTGCAGAATTTCGATCAGGGGGGAGGGGGCGTGGTACTGTGCCAATGCCACGCCCCCTCCCCCCTGAGAAACAAAGTCTCACTCCTTGCAAACTTCAAAACTTGAGAGCCCTGGGTTACACACCTGGTTTGGGCTGTCATAGTGTAAGGGTTAGAGTTAAGCAATAAGCCCCCGAGAGGCCGTAGGCTACACTGATTTTACAACAGTTAAGGGGTGAGTGGCTTATTGCTTTTCTAAAACTGTTGCTATAAATACCTGGCAAAGTTTCATAAACCAAAGGCACAGTGACGAGAAATGTAAGGATTTATTCATAGATAATCATTCTTCCGCCAAGAAATATATTTCCTCTATCTGAATGGTTGCCAAGCAACGTCGAGAGCGAGACGCAACTACTTTAACTTGTATCAAGTTATGGTAGTGCAGTAATATAGAACGAAATGCCATCAAGGTGTATGTTTATGCCATCGAACACGATTCAGCCAATCACAATCAAGGACCGGGACTATCAGTTTTAGAATTAGGGTTTAGAATTAACATAACCACACTGGCCTACAGGGAAATCATGTCAGTGACAAGGCATAGATGTGAATCGTCTCTGCAATCTTACTGGAGCCTGAACTACACAAAAGCGCCTGGAGCAACATGCTCCCCTCTGGCACTGCACAATAACACACCTTACCTTACCTTATGCACAGAGGACCACAGGCTCAGTCCCTGCTTCAGTCATTGCAAGCGCACCTGATTGATTGATCACCCACTATGTGGATACTGTTTTTTAGAATTGATTTAGATTAAGTTTTATTTAGTATAATTTGTATTTTAGTATATTTAGTATGTTCTTTATCTTCTACAGTCCTTATTGCTTAGTAGTGTTTTTTTATATTATATACTTTTAATTACTTTTTCTGCTGTTAGTGAATGTGTGTGTGCATGTTGTCTGTATGCTACTGTGACCTTGAATTTCCCCTAGGGATCAATAAAGTATCTATCTATCTATCTATCTACCTGTCCCGACCTCAAAGACGTCCACACCTGCACAATAACACCTGTCCAGACCTAAAAGACCTCCACACCTGCACAGAGGAGCTTGAAAATGATTCAACACGACTTGCATAATTAATCGTGATAATCAGGGTAGGAATTTCACGGCGGCCACGACGGCCATGGCCGCCGCTGCCCCTTGCGTTGGCCGTGAGGCCCCTTTGAAAATCAGAGGTTTACAGGCCACGGTGGCCTTGGTGCCACCTTCTTTCAATATTCTGCTTTGCGTCCTACTAATAGCGATTTTTATTTAGCCTGTGGCCTGTCAAAATAATCTTAGCATTCACAGCGCAAATTAATTTAGTCTTGCCCCCAGAGAGGGTGAAATTCCAAGCCTGGTGATAATCCAAATAGATATTAATAATTTACACTACTAATATCCAAAGTACAAAGCATCATCTCAAACCAAACCAAGAGAATTCCCTCCACAGAAGGACGTGGATTTTGTTCGTCTCTGCTCTCTCTAATTAGATGGAGGCACATGGTAGATCTGACCCAGAGAAGTAGTCCGGAGTGTGAGGTGAAGTGGAGGTGGAGGCACATGGTGGGGTAGATTTGGCCCAGGGAAGTAGTCCGGAGTGAGGTGAAGTGGAGGTGATGTGCATTCAGGTGGCGGTTTGTTTCCTACATTATTTATAGGCCTCTCTGCAGCCAGCCCAATGGCACAGCGCAGTGCAGGCACAGACAGGGCTGAAGGAGAAGCTCGTTTTAATTAAGAGAACTTGCACTTCTAGAAACCCCCCACAATGTCCCCCCTGGTCTCTGTCTGTCTGGGTCTGCAGGCAAAACCTTTAGATGCCTATACATGTGTTTGTGTCTCACTCGCTTTATGTGTGTGTGTGTGTGTGTGTCTTTGTGTGTTTGTTGGTGTCTGTTAATTAGAATGGACATGCTGTCAGTGGCAGTCAAAGTCAGACTCTGCAGCAGTGAGGGTGTGTGTGTGTGCGTGTGTGTGTGTGTGTGTGTGTGTGTGTGTGTATTTCTTGTGGTGTGTATATCCAAGGGCCTGTTGTAGGTACACTTCTTGAGGCAGCGTGAAAGTCTGATGAATGTCCTGTCTGTCTGAGAATACCTTCAGACAGGACACACACACACACACACACACACACACACACACACACACACACTGTTTTAGCCTGTGGTAGCTGTATGCTACATTTATTATGTGTGCACATTTGTGTGTGATCTGCACCCTAAGTAGCTGTTCAACCAGGAAACAGCTCTGTAGACAGAGAGAGAGAGAGAGAGAGAGAGAGAGAGAGAGAGAGAGAGAGAGAGAGAGAGAGAGGTGAAGAACTTTCCGTGTCTCTCAGAGAGAGCGAGGGGAGAGAGAGAGCGAGAGAGAGATGAAGAACCACCTGTGTCTCTCAGCCAAGGACTCTCCATCCCTTTACCACCATGCATGAGAAACAGAGAGAGAGAGAGAGAGAGGGAAGGGAGGGAGAGAAAGAGATGAAGAGAGAAAGAGAGAGATAGAAAGAAATGGAGAGGGATAGAAAGAAATAGAGAGAGATTGAGGGAGACAGAAAGAGAGATGAGGATGAGGGGGTAACACAGAGAGGGAGATTAAACAAAAGTTGGGGATTAATGGCACGTGATCATGCAGCTGAATTGCTCTATCAGTCACATGAGCGCCTCTCCTTTCTGCTACTTCCTCTCCATCTTCCTGTTCTTCTTCTTCTCTCTCTTTCTCTCTCTCTCTCCCTCCCTCTCCCCCACTCCGTAAAGACACTATTCATAGCAGCCTCCTCTGGCTCTGAGCACACATTTCCAAACACACAGTGCACTCCTCCCCCTGCCTCTTTCTCCTTCCTTTAGCCATCTTTCTCTCTTTCTCTCTTTCTTTCTCTCTTTCTTTCTGTCTCTCTTTGAATGTTTGCAGTCTGCCATCCCATCCTCCCTCCTTCTTCTATTCCTCCTTTCTTTTGCCTGTCTCTCCTTCACATACTTTCAGTCTCTGTCACTCCCCTCCCTCTACTCTCTCTCTCTCCATCCCTCTCTCTCTCCATCCCTCTCTCTCTGGGTGGTGATGTATGGCTGGTGTCTCTGATAGGATCAATGTGAGTCTCGTTGTTTTAATTTAGCGGAGGGGGATAGAGGATGCTGATGCTGAGAGTCAGGCGAAGAGCGATGGCCCTGGCCTTTTCCCATCTGCTCCCAGACACCTCTCGCTCTCTTTATTACTCTTGCTCCCTCTCTCTCTCTCACTCCCTCCCTCCCTCACTCACTCTCTCTCTTACTCCCTCCCTCACTCATTGTCTCTCTCTTTCTCTCTTTCTCACTTTCTCTCTCACTCCCTCACTCACTGTCTCTCTCTTACTCTCTCTCTTCCTCACTATCTCTTTCTTACTCTCTCACTCCTGCTCTCTCTCCCTCCCTCTCTATATCTCACTCACTCCCTGTCCTTCTCTTTCTAACTCTCCCGTTGCTCCCGTTCTCTCTCTCCCTTTCTTACTATCTCTTTTATTTTCTTCAGCTCTCTCTCTCTCTCCCTCCTTCATATCTCTATCTCTCTCTCATCCCCCTCTACCATGTTCTCCATTATATCCTCTCCCCCATTAGAGCTCTTGTTTCTTGCTCTTGTCTTCCCATCTTGTCCTTTCTTTCCCTTTGGTCCTCTTCTTTTCTTTCATTCTTTCTATCTTCCCTCTCTCTTCTGTTCTTTCTTGCTCTGCATGATTATTTCTCTTTATCCTTCAATCTCTCACCCCTCTCTCTCTCTATTCTTTCTTCCCAGCCCTTATCAGTATTCCAACCCAAGAAAGACTCTCTAGGAATGCAAAGCATGAGGATTCTAAGGCCGCCTCCTTGAGTCATTCTAGAATCCCAAGGAAGCCTCAGATCCCTCCATAGCTCTGCAGCATTCTCGAAGAAACACATCCCCCCATTTGCACAAAGACACTAAATTCATTCCTCTGGTTATTTTATATGAGTGCTTATTTTAATTTGTAAGGTTGATGGCTTTAATTCCAGCGATAAAGCTCAAAGTGCCCAATGTGGGACTGACTTGATTGGGCTGCTCTGTGCTAATTGCAGATGGGGCTGTCACTGTTAATTCACCCATTTGGATGGAGACGCTGAGCTGGAGGACTTGAGGAATGACTTAGAGCTTAATCATGGAGGTTTGAGCTAAAAGCTTGTTTCTCTCTCTCTCTCCCTCCCTTTCTCTCTGTCTCTCTCTCTCTCTCTCCTGTATATCTTCTACCTCTCTCTTATCTTTCTTTTCTTCCCACTAGTTCTCTCTCTCTCTACTTTGTTTCGCTATCTCTCATTATCCTTCCTCACTCCTCTCTCTCTCTTTCCTCTCTCATTTCTTTATCACTCTTTCCTCTCTCTCATGCTCTCTCTCTCACACACCTCTTATTCTCACTGTTGAACTCTCTCATTTTCCTCTCTCCCTCCCTCCCTCTCTCCCTCTCTTCCTCTCTCTCCCTCCCTCCCTCTCTCCCTTCCTCTCCCTCTCTCTCTCTCATCCATCGTTGTGTTCCACTCCTTGTCTGGGACGTGATGATCATCATGATGATTAATGTCCATCTTTCATCTCCATATGGTTTGATGGAGAGCAGCCTGTCAGAGCAACACTAGCGCTGGTGCTTGGAGGAGACTGCCGAGGTGTGTGTGAGTGTGTGCGTGTGTGTGTCTGTGTGTGCGTGTGTCTGAGTGTGTGTGCGTGTGTCTGAGTGTGCGTGTGTGTGAGTGTGTGTGCGTGTGTCTGTGTGTGCGTGTGTCTGAGTGTGTGTGTGTGTGTGTGTGTGTGTGTGTGTGTGTGTGTGTGTGCGTGTGTTTGTGTGTGTGTCTGAGTGTGCATGTGTGTGTGCGTGTGTGTGTGTGTGTCTGAGTGTTCCTGTGTCTGAGTGTGTGTGTGTGTGTGTTTGTGTGTGTGTCTGAGTGTGCGTGTGTTTGTGTGTGTGTGTGTGTGTGTGTATGTGTTTGTGCATGCGTGTGTGTGTGCATGCATGTGTGACGCAGCAGATCAAACACTCACTGCCTTTAGCTGCATGGGAAACAACTGCACCATATAGACACCATGTTATAGCACAAATCACACCATCAGAATACACACCATCTGTTTATTTTGTCAGGCTGAATATTTTTTTTATTTTACACCGATAGTTTCTTGTGATCGCGTGTGTGTGTGTGAAAGAGACAGTAAGGTGTGAGTGTGTGTGTATGTGTGTGTGTGTGTGAAAGAGACAGTAAGATGTGTGAGTGTGTGTGTGTGTGTGAAAAAGACAGTAGGGTGTGTGTGTGAGTCTGTCTGTGTGTGTGTGTGTGTGTGTGGTGGATGTGATAAAGTACACAGGACATAGGTTGAGGTTTTGGAGCCTGGCATTTATAAGTTCAGCTTTTGCTTCTGTTGGAAAAAGTCAGAACTCCCAGGCAGTAGGATCTGTCAAAGTCAAGGAAGTCCCGCGGAAGTAAAGGAACAACATGGACATTGGGCAGTATAGCTGTCTCTGTAGTCTCTCTCTCCATCTCTTACACACACACACACACACACACACTTACACACAAACACAACATTCACACACACACACACACTTACACACAAACACAACATTCACACACACACACACACACACATTCACACACACACTCTGCTGTGATATGTTCCAAAGACATCACTGTTAATGTTGTTAGCATATGATCACACTTTTGTCAGTGTTGTTAAACAGACATTTTCCCGCTGTCTTTTTTGCAAACAGAACTCTTCTCGCTCTCAAGCAAAGATTAGAAAATTGTAGAAGGTTGATTCTTGAAAAGGAAAGATCTGTGTGTATTGGAGCCCTTTGAAGAAAGTTTCCCATCCCACCAACAGACGGACTCTCACAATTGTGTGTGTGTGTGTGTGTGTGTGTGTGTGTGTGTGTGTGTGTGTGTGTGACGGACTCTCATGTTTGTCTTACAGGCTGACTTCAAACACAGGTAAGGTGTGGTGCGTAGGTAATGCCTGCAGATGAAACGAACACTCCTGATGAGTGCGAGGTTGTGACCTATCGTCCACCACAACAGATCAATAGAAGATCAGATGGTCTACTCAACAGCGGTGTTAATTGATTAGTTGTATACAGAGAATAGGAATATGTGCAGGTTTGTTTGGAGGGCAAAACTGTAACTCACTGAGCTTCAACTCCAACTTTTCCAAAAAAACGTTACTAAACCAGTACTGTTTGGGATGATTTGAATCTCTTGGTGCATTGGCGTTGCACAATGACCAGAGGTGAAAAAAAATCGCAATCGTTAATTAGGTTCTGAACTCTAATTTTGGTCAGAAATGGCTCAAACCACACAGACGCATGGCGTGTAGTAGTGTTTGGTGTGTAGAGCAGGGCACTCAATCAATCAATCAATCAATCAATCAATCAATCAATCAATCAATCAATCAGTCTCATGGCTTATAGCAGTGTTTGGTGTGTAGAGCAGGGCACTCAATCAATCGATCAATCAATCAATCAGGCTCTCTCTCTCTCACTATCTCTCTCTTACACTCTCATTCACGCTCTCTCTCCCTCCCTCACTATCTCTCAAAAAGAGACCTGACATGGTAACACTTTATAATAACTACACACAATTCATCATTTATTAAGCCTTTGTTACTTATTATTTAATGCTTTGTTCATCATTAGTAATTTCTCGTTCATACATAATTTATCATCAGTAAAGCATTTGTTCACACAGTTATAAATAGTTTGTTCATAGTAAATAAGCCTATATCTAAAATATGTTTATACATCATTGTTAATACTTAATAAATGATGCAATAATATGCTTTTGATTAAGTAATATTTCCATTATTTAACAGTTGTTACATACACATGCACTAATGATTAGTTAGGGTGAGAATGCATATTTTATAAACCACTTCCTAATACTATAATTAATAATTAACTCAGGAGTTACAAGTGGTTAGTTAATGATATTTTGTGACCTCATCTAAAGTGAGGACGTTTTATGCCCTGCAACACATTTACAAATGAGTTATAAAGTTCTTTCTTCTTTACAACTCATTTGAAAATGTGTTGCAAGGCATAGAAAGTCCTCACTTTAGATAAGCTCACAAAATATCATTAACTAACCACTGAGTTAATCATGAATTATAGTATTAGGAAGTGGTTTATAAAATATGTATCCTCACCCTAACTAATCATTAGTGCAATGTGTATGTAACAAGTGTTAAATAATGGAAATATTACTTCATCAACAAAATATTATTGCATAATTTATTAAGTATTAACAATAATTCATGAACATATTTTAGATATAGGCTTATTTACTATGAACAAACCATTTATAACTGTGTATACAAATACTTTATTTATGAGAATTAACATAGGAACAATGCTTTACAAATAATGAACAAAGAATTTTGTAATAGTTTGCAACTGGTTTATAATAAGAAAATGATTTAATTTATAAGTGGTTGTTTCATTACTTATTAAGTATAAATCATGTACTTACAAACATATTTTTTGGATAGGCTTATTTACTATGAACAAACCATTTATAAATGTGTGAACAAATGCTTTACTGATGATAATTTATGTATGAACAGGAAATTACTAATGATGAACAAACCATTAGCTAATAAGTAACAAAGGCTTAATAAATGATGAATTGTGTATAGGTATTATAAAGTGTTACCAGACATTTTTACCAAAAAAATAATAAATCTCTGTCAGGATCGAAAAGTTAGTGGAATGGCTTCCATGTGATATGGCAGTAATTCTGGTGGCCATACTCCAATATATAATTTGCTGATATGGGTTCATACAGTATTAGGGCTGTCAAAATAACTGATTAATTTCGATTAATTAATTTGAGAAAAAATAACTGATTAAAAAAAATAGTGCAGATTAATCGATTCCGTATGACCTTTGACCCCGAGCCGTTCTAGTCAGTAACCAGACTGTAAAATGAAGGAGAGAGAAGAAAATATGCTGCCTGGATCATTGATGGGAACATTTACTTTTAAAAAACACCTGATGGTGTTGATAAAAATAAAGTGTTGATTAAAATAAAGTCCTCTGCCATGTCTGCAGCAAGGAATTTGCATATCACCGCAGTTCGTCAACTCTAAAGTCGCACATCAATGCAAAGAAATGGTGTTGACATTGAGGGGAGTGTTCATTTATTTTCATTGTCTCCCCTAGGTTATATCTGTGACCTCAAATACCTTGTATGTGAAAAAAAAAAACTTCTTCCCGAAGCACTTTTGAATTTATTTCCTCGGCCTATTAGGTCATATCATAAATTATTATGGCCATTATTTGAACAGTGAAAATAATAATAAAAGAGATTTTGAACTTTAATGTCACTAACGTTGATTATTCAATGATTAATTTGAATTTAAATATTTAAAATACTTTTACAGAAATTTAGATTAATTAATCACAGAGTATGTAATTAATTTAATTACATTTTTTAATCGATTGACAGTCCTAGTTCATATTATTATTTTTTTTTTAAATAAAGTGGGATTTTACATGAAAACTGCTCTCCGATAGGAATGAAACCACTAAGGAAACAGCTTTTCATTTCCCTCTCTATGGCAGAGTGCCTCCTGAGATGAGTGGGTTGAGATTACCCAACCAGCTGGGTTGAAATGACCCCACAGGCTGGGTTGAGGTCATGGAGGAGGTATATATATATATATATATAACTGGAGAGAGTGACTAAGCCCCACCCCCATCCATTTACTTTTTTCTTAACCATGCTTAACCATGCATGAGCAGTCATCTACCAATCAGCATGTAAAAACTGGTGTCGGAAGTGGCAACCATGTAACTCGATGTTTTAAAAAAAAAAATGTCAGCGGGCAAATGCCATGCTAATTGGCTGAAGCTACCCCTCCAAATCCTGACCCCCTGTTTGAGATTACCCCTCAGGCCAGGTCGTCAGCCATGCTGTTTCCTGTTGCCCTTGTCCTGGTTGTGTTGCCTCTGGCTGTGAGTACCTGCAGTTCATTGTGGGCTCTTATAATGTAAGAGGCAGCTGGGGTACCATGACAACAACACAATAACAAATATCTACTAGAACAACAACATCACTGTTGACATCACATCAGAACATGGCTGGAGGAGAGGAGAGGAGGCAGGGTGGAGGAGAGGAGAGGAGGCAGGGTGGAGGAGCGGAGAGGAGGCAGGGTGGAGGAGAGGAGAGGAGGCAGGGTGGAGGAGAGGAGAGGAGGTAGGGTGGAGGAGAGGAGAGGAGGCAGAGAGAATAGACCATGGTTTATTCAGGGGGAAACTGACTGAGCAATGCATTAAGGTTTTTTACAGCAAAGCCCTGAGTTTACAAAGAGAATCAAACAAAAACATTATGTGCTGGACGGAGCGGCTTGACTCGTCAGCATACCCGAACCTCGCAAAACATGGGGTCATGTGCTCTTGAATGTCCAAACACCAGGCCGGAGCTCTGGAAACATGGGTCAGCTGTTGCAGAGTAAACATTGAAGCCGTTCAGCAGATCAGCAGCTCGGCGAAGCCCCAAAAGCAACAAATCCTCCATCGCTAGTGTGAGAACCTTCACATTTCCATCCGCTGGTTGGAAAGCTGGTTTAGGCAGCTAGCATGACCGCTCAGCAACGGGTCGGTACACATTGGGGACATGGACAACTTAGTAACACTTTACTTGACAGTATCGACATAGGAGTGACATGACATGAACCTTAACCCTAACCCTAATCATTTTTTGTCTTGACAAAAACCGAATGTCACTTAATAACAGAAGCGTTGTCATAAACGTTTATGACTTGTTTATGACACATTCATGACAGTGTCATGGCACTCTTATGTCGATACTGTCAAGTAAAGTGTAACCGGACAAGTTTCCACAGAGCCAAGACCACCTGTGTCGTCCAGTCACGGGTCCCCACTACCAGACACTAAAGGGCCAACTCTGAATTAGCAGCAGTCGGACTTCAGGCAGGCAGAAACACAGACGGCAGGCCTACAGCCTGTTTATAGTCCAGCCAAGGCTCTTCACTCCAATGGATGTTAACGTTACCTGTTATGAGACAATGTGCCTTCCACGGCACACCTCCCCCAATAGACCATTTCAAGAGAGTTCCATTATCAGCATCATAGTTGGCCCCACAAGGCTTCCGTTTTAACATTCTATATGTTATCTTAAAGCCTGTGTTGCAGGTTAACCACCACTGTTGATTAATGGGTACATAAAGCACTCAATATATGTATATCATTTTTAAAAATGTCTCCAAATGGTGTTAAATGCCAGTTTTTGTTGTTTTTAGCATTAGGGTTTTTTTTTGCGCAATTCGGTGATGACGTCACTTTGGGGACTACATGATCTGCGCTTCATTCATTTCAATGCATTTCAATAGACATCGCGGTTACACTTTCAACATAAAGTTTGTATATTTACACTTCGAATTTCGTCACAGCATTTATATCACAGCTACCCTATGATCTACCAATGGTAATAACAGTGCCTGATATCAATTTAGTAATTTTTCTGAATTTCGGGAGGTCTCGTTTTGGAGGGTATGTTTTACATTCATTCCTATGGGAAACGGTCGCGGTTACACTGTTTTTCCACACAATTATTCTGATTGTTTCCCAAGAAACTATAGGGACTCAGCTTTTTAAAGAGGTGAAGCATTTGATGGTAGACCAAAATAGGTGAAGTAGGCACAGTGCACTAAAAATCCTGAAAAAATCCACGTCTCATAGGAAGTTAACGTTAGCCTGATGCAGACTGATAAAGTTACTAGCCTACTGCTACAACAGGTTCAACACCAGGAGAAAACACACTATTGACACCCATGCAAAACAAATAAGCCGTAAAAAGCCGAAAAAACGCAAAGAGCACATACAAAATAAAAAAAATACATTAAATTATGAAAATTATTAAAATCAAACAAAAACAAAATGCCAGATGGAGCGGCGTGACTTGCCTGCATACCCGTTACCTAGCAACCCACCATGGTGGAGGAGAAGAGGAGGAAGAGGAGAAGGAAAGGATAGATGAAAGAAAGAGCTATTGAGGAAGACAGAGAGAGGGAGATATGGAGGGAGGGAGAGAGGGAGCAAGATTGAAGAAGGGATGAAGAGAGAGACAATGACAGAGATGGAGGCAGAGAGAGAGAGATAGAGAGATGATAAGTTGAATTTTATCAATTTATTTTATTATTATTTTATTTGTATTTATTTACTTTTTTTATTTGTTTATTCTTACTTATTTTCATGCTCTTTGTTTCCTCACTAACTTACTTATGATTTGTATGCTTTGACAACACAAGTGCTCTTGTCATGTCAATAAAGCTTTTTTTGAATTTGAATTTGAATTTGATAGAGAAAGATGGAGGCAGAGAGAGAGAGAGAGAGGTGGATGCAGAGAGAGAGAGAGAGAGAGAGAGAGAGAGAGAGAGAGAGAGAGAGAGAGAGAGAGAGAGAGAGAAGGGGGGACATTAACTGAGCTATGGGAGCAGGAGTGGCGTTTAGGACAGGGTGGCAGCGACCTCGCCTCTGGCAAGAGACAGCGCTACAAATTGTGGGTTTTAGTCTCTTTAAAAATGCAAAAGGTGAAAACAGCACACAAGGCGGGTCGGTAAATAACACAAAGAGAAAACAATACGTTCTGCTTTGTCTGAATTCCCGTAGCCTTGGGCACTGTCCTTTTCATAATAATTATCAGACACACACACACACACACACACACAAACACACACATGCACACATACACACACACACACACACACACACACACACACACACACACACATCCCCCCAAGTCAAGTCACGTCGTTAGGCACCAGGAGGTGTAAACATTTCATGACCGCAGAAAAACCTCCTTTTAAAAATACATGGGATGCTTTATAGCTAATTGTGCGTGTTCCCTGCTGTAAAAACAAAACAAAACAAAACTGAACAATGTTGTCATGCCATGCCTTACAGGAATACAACACTCTTGCTTTCTTTTCTTAGGTCATCAGACAGAGTTGGAGCTGTTATTTATAAATCTTGTGAAGTAGATATAGCATTGCATCAGCAGGATGACAACACACTGTGCTTGTCTATGTTTTCTGCCCAGTGAGTTTCTATGATGGTGTTTGGCTAGAGTCTCTTATAAGCTTGTTACCTTTGTGGCAGCACTGCTAGGAACGTGCTTATATTAAAAACTAGCATATCTAACACTCTACGTCCTCCAACATGCATGATGAACACCCCACCAGTGATATTCAGAAACCACGCACGCACGCGTGCACGCACACACACACACACACTCACAGACACACACACACACACATACACACAAAATCGTGCTTGTTGACTTATCCTTGACATCAAACCAGTGTGTTTGGGAGAGGCACGGCACTGATCACAAGGAAATGTGAATTTGCAGGAGCTGCTGTGTCATCTCTCGTTGGAAAGAGAGTTATAGAGCATGTTGAAATTTCAATAATCTCAAATAGTCTTTGTATACTGTATGTTTCATGCCCGTTACACTTAGTTGGGTTTTGCAAGGTTTGTGGGGTCTTGTTGAAATGTTTGGAAAAACTCAATAAAAAAAGGAAAGAGAGAGAGAGAGAGTGCAGAGCAAGAGATGACATAGAGAGACAAACAGAGACGTGGGAATGGACCATCAGGGACATTGTTGCTATTTAGTTTAATATGGCATCTAGGCATGAAGAACTGTCCAAAAGTGTTTGAATGCCTTCAGATGCCTGCCTGGAGAACGTTTGGCTTTGAAGGCAGCGTTGACATATCTCGGATGCACACAACTTACACAGAAGTCTGTATTGCAGCTTCCTCAAGCGAAGAGAAGTGGAAAACTTTCTACTGATGAGTAGATTGATTGAGAGACACAAAGAAAAGACCCAGAGCAATGAGAGAGGAGGAAGAGAGACAGAGAGAGAGGGACAGAGAGGGAGGGAGAGAGAGAAAAAGAGGAGAAATAGCAAGTCCAGTTCATCACCAAGTGCTCACGTGTCCCACAGCACACCAGCAGTAATCCGTTTCAGGCCGCGGCCACAGCCAGTCTTGTCCACTAGTGGTGGCCAGGGTTGCCAGGGCACCCTACAGTGTGACAGCATTGGGGTTAGAGGGGCCAGGTGGGGCATTGAGAGGTGGTGCATGTGTGTGTTTCTGTGTAAGTGTGTAGCACTTGAAGCTGTTGAGACTTCGTTTGGGTCTGGCACTACCTCTCCTCTCCTCCTCTCTCCACTCCTCCTCTCTTCTCTCCTCTCCTCCTCTCTCCACTCCTCCTCTCCTCTCTCCATTCCTCCTCTCTTATCTCCTCCTCTCTCCACTCCTCCTCTCCTCTCTCCATTCCTCCTCTCTTCTCTCCTCCTCTCTCCACTCCTCCTCTCCTCCTCTCTCCACTCCTCTTATCTCTTCAGCTCCTCTCTCCACTCCTCCTCTCTCTTCTGCTCCACTCTTCTCTCCTCCTCTCCTCTCTCCTCCTCTCTCCACTCCTCTTATCTCCTCCTCCTCTCTTCTCTCCTCCTTTTCTCCTCTCTTCCTCTCCTCTTTACTCTGCTTCTCTCCAGGCTCCTCAATATTCGCTGGACTAATATTTCTGTACTGAGTGTGGAAATGTGTGTGTGTGTGTGTGTGTGTGTGTGTGTGTGTGTGTCTTCTCCAGGTCGGCTCATGTTTCCATGCCCAGAGTGTATGTGTTGGGTCTAAAACATGCCTCGCATGAGAGGATCTCAACAGCCTGGACACAGGGACTGGGAATATTCAACAAGGAAACGTCAAATAATGAATATGTGCAACAACTGAACCCTAATTTGCACATGTCCCGTATGTACACTGCTTGTATACTCTTTTGGAAAAGGTCTCTGGACCTCTGTCTCTGTGGCTTAGAACTTTTACAAGTCCTACAACAGTAAAATGGCATAATACCCCTCATACATCAACAGCAACACATTGCATTCATATAGCACTTTATCAAGACACCCAAAGTGCTTTGCAGGGAAGATGCAAGGTAAAGCCAAGCTTGTAATTGCCCAAGGATATTATTATAAATTGAAACTTGTGGCCACAACAAATAAAAATAACCTGGAAGCCAGCCACAAAATTTGAGGACAGGAAATTCGGTCTGGACTGGAGTGGAGTGGACTAAAGCAACTACAGTATATGCCCGAACCAGAGCAGTTTGAACCGACCGCAACAATCAAATACGAAACAATACGATACAACTTTATTTATCAGTTTGTGCTGAAATTCTTTTTGCATCCCTGGGCAGCTCATTTAATTATAGGAGAACAACATACAAAGGACAGAAACAATACATACATGTAAGACATACAGTATAGTAACATCAATAGACAGGCATGTAGACATACATGTAGGACATAAAGCATCAACAGACAGACATGAAACTTAGCCACACATGACAGTATCGACAGACAAACATGACACATAGCCACAAAATATAGTATCAAGCATGACAGAAGACAAAGCATACATATATTACCAAGAGGCTACGTCAATACATCCAAACTTTCAACAATTGGAAACATTCCATCCATGGATAAATATTGCACTAGATCTTAATGGTTGCTGTCTGGGCGGGCTTTATACTAGTCTATCATGTCACCTGAGCACGCTTCAGTTGGATTTGTTTACCACAAAAAGCCTGTTGCTAGGGAAGCTTTTTAGATTTTGACATTTAGATTTCGCTGGGGGTCTGCTGCCTGCCTGACTACTCTTAATTTGAACTGGAGCAGTCAGGCAGTCTGGATTTGAGAGTTTGCCTGGAACAAAACTGGGAGATTACAATTAAGAATTATACAACAATTGGGTTCTATGGAAGTATTTATTTGTTTCTGATTGGCCGAGAGACGTTCCATGAGTTGGAATATCCCTGGACATTTCAACTCAGACTCAGCACAGCTAATAATAAATCACTTAATAACAATCCAATCCACACAAGTTCCTTTCAGAGGACAATCCACACAAGTTCCTTTCAGAGGAGTCAGAGGATGATGAATAATGATATAATAATTATTTGTTATCTACTTATGCATATAGTTTAAGATTCAGTTTAATTAGCTCCCCCCTAATGATAGATGCCAATAATTATTGATCTACACAAATATACAATGCATGCCTATACAGTACATGGGTCATGGTTCATTAAAGTCATAAAACAGCCACTTACTCGCATACTCTACATATTGTAAAAGCATATACCCTGTACATGAAATATAACATTAATCAACAAAATAACATTTCCATCTTCCTCCACACCAAGCATAATACATACTCTATTCTGTATAGGCAAATATAGTGTAAAGCAGATACATTTTGGCATATACAGTCCAGGGAAAACAAATGAAACACCCTAAAATATATATTTTCTGAAAGCATATAATCTGTAGATAAGATATAGCACCATTTAAAACATGTCCCATCTTCCTCCATGCCATGAACAATGCATTGCCCTCTATTCTGTATAGGCGAATCTAGTGTAAAGGGGATACATTTTAGCCTATATTGTCCAGGCAAAACAGATTAAACACCCCAAACCATATATTTTCTAAAAGCATATAACCTCTAGATGAAATATAACACCAGTTAAGACATGTCTTATCTTCCTCCATGCCATGGAGATGGTTAATAATCCTGTATTGCATTTGCTCTGTATTAAAACGCATTGATTTTAATTTATGGCTGAAAAAGGTAGAGCATTAAAACATTTTCAATTTTAACATTTAAAATCCTATTCTTGTTTAATTTGAGCATCATTTGTTATCAATTTCACCCCTGTAGGCTGAATAGTAATTGAGATATAGCCATTCTAACCTGTTGACAGCCATTTTGGCGGCCATTTTGAAAATGACCCCTTTCCCAAGGTCAGATTTTACTATAAATAAATAGTAATAGTACTATACTATATTGACCCGCGTATATTGGTTATCAATCTTTTTGATTGATCGATTTGTGTTTAAATGTTTCTGTAGTTGCTGTAAATATAACTAGCATAGCAAAACGCTGGAAGAGACATGGAACGAAACATGGAGGGGTTTTCATGGATTGCATTGCGTCATTAATAGCATGCTACACACACACACACACACACACACACACACACACACACACACACACACACACACAGCTCCAAGACTTTTGAAGTGTGAGAATCCCTCTCAGTAGTCAGAGGAAACAGACGCGTGGTGGAGCAGGAGGGTGGGAGTGAGGCAGCGAGTGGGAAGAGAGTCCAAGTCCCAAGAAGATGACGACTGGAAGCTGCAGGCCGGCGTTGTGCAGCAAAGACACATGAAGAGGATGTTCACGCGCGCAGGCTGGGTGAGCAGGGTTTGTTTGTGTTGGGAGCATTAATAACCTCTCGCAATACATTACTCCACTTGAAGCTAGTCTCTACGGACGGCTTTAAGACCGCATGCATGCACGCACAAACACTCACACACGCACTCACATACATTACACTCTCTCTCTCTCTCACACACACACACACACTATATACACGGTTTTCTATCATCAGAACTCATCACTGCGAAAGGGCAGCTTGGACACACAGGCAGAGGGGATACTTCACCGATTAGCATTAAGCTTTGTATCAGTAGAAACCTGTTAGTATTTTCAAATGACCGTTTATCCCTCCCTCATGCCCCCCTGAGACGAGAGATATCTGTATTTTTTGTCTAGAAAAAAACCTGTTTTTTTGGCCAGAGGCTGGAGACTACATTGATTACTTCCTGGGGGAGTTGCTTGGTAGGGCAGCGAAGAGCAGTGAAAGGCAGGGAATTCTGGGAGTTGTTGGCTTTAATCCGCATGAACCAAAAATACATTTTTGGCTTTTTCTCGGTCAAGAAGGCACTGTGACTTCAATGATGACTCCACATTTCTAAGACATAAATTACTTTTTCCCAACTGTGAAATGCTCCTTTAGGGCCCTATCATGACATTTTTAAGCACATCGTCACTCGTCAAAAGCTTATTTAAATTTAGTAGGATGTCCAGTCCACATTGGGAGGGGTTTCGTTATCAAACGTCGAGTGCATGGCGCAACAAGGTGTTCCATAGGTTTTTTAGTCAGTCATATGGGTGTGTTTGGGGTGTAACATCATTTAAACCAATGAGAATGACATCTGTCATTCCCTTTAACAGCGCAAAGCGTGATATGTCAAATAAATGCATTGGTATTTTGGCATTCAACGGCACATTTGAAGGAGGCTGCTTGCGAGACCGTATTGAATAGTCATTCAATAAGAATGTTTAAGAAATTAACTTCACCAAGGTGTCAGTCAACGACAAGACAGTTATATGCAATTACTTTCACTATTGACTGACAATGGGTTACCATCGAAAACATAGGCTGAAAAGCAACACTTATCCAAATATTGCTCAAATGACTGAACAAATCAACATTTATCCTGCAGATGAGTTGCTTATCTCGTGACAGTGCGTCTTCAGCTGTGCTCCATACGTGTCTCTCGCCTCTCCCCTAATCACTTTTAACCGTCATTACCAATTTGCAAATGATGGTGAATAACTACTCATCATGAGATGTACAGTATTTCGTAATATCTTTATTCTAATTATGTTTCCCATTGTAATCGTACATTTTGTAATGTTTTTCATGGACGTGCGCTGGTGTGCGTTCATGAATGATAGAAGGATGGTGCGTGCACCTGCCAATATGACTGTTGACAATGCGCTCTTAAAATAACATATAAACAACTCGCCATAGACTTCTGACCAGGTGTACAATAGCGATTTTTAGACAATGCGCCAGGCCCCTCCCTAGGTTGTTAATTGCCACACCCCTGGGCGCTTTGTTTAATTTCAATTCAATTTATTGTGCTTATATAGCGCCAAAACATTACACATGTATCATGGCGCTTTACAGAATGTAGGCAATCAGAGAAAAAGAAAAGAGGGAGAAAAGAAAAGGAAGAAAGAAAGAAGGAAGGAAGGAAGGCCCATGGGTAACAGGGGCGAGGAAAAACTCCCTAGAATTGGAGATACATATAGGAAGAAACCTCGAGCAGATCCACGACTCAAGGGCCTGACCCATCTGCCTAGGGTCAATACGGACAGTAAGGTCTGTAAACAGGTCAGGTGTGGAGAATAGGACATGGTGTTTAAAGCACCTGAGGTGAAAGTTACAAAAGGTGGGATGATTACGTATCCGGTATGATAAAGCATAATCATGATTTAGTGAGAGAAAGTGCAATAGTCTGGCGTCGGAATTGTCCAGGAAAGAAAGTTGTGAGGGGGCAAGTGGTGGGTCAGCAGACAGGCCAGAATCCGGGCAGAGTTGTCATAGGCAGGTGATGGGGCTGTACGGGCCAGGAATCCAGGTAGGGGGACAGTAATACAGCAGTCAAGGATGGGACTTCAGATGGGATGGGTAAGAGGAGGGCCAGGCACACGGATGGTTGATGACTGGTGATGATATACCTCACAAGTGAGGTACAGTAAGGGAGAAGAAAGAGAAAAGTAGAATGGGTTAGTATTACTTGAAATCAATGTGGTTAATGTCAAGAAGTGATCAGTGGTGCTATATATTGTTACAGTAAATCATAGTGAGAATGGGCAAGAGAGGGAGAGTTGAGAGAAAGAGGGTAGGGGAGAGAGGAGAGGGGAGGGGGTTGTACGGCGTGATTACTTAGGTCTTGGTCAATTGTAACTCCTAAATTTTTAACACTTGTGGATAAGGATAGTCGAAGATCAGTAAATGTAGCCTGTGATAAGGATAGGATATCCCTCATCTTTTTAAGACCTACAACCTACGACTTCTGTTTTATCGGAGTTCAAAAGAAGGAAATTATTTGTCATCCATGTCTTTATATCTCTTATACATGTGTCAACTATTTTTTCTAGTATTTTCGACAGAAAAGGGAGAGATTAGATATAGGCCTATAGTTGGCCAGGCTGTTAGGGTCAAGGGTAGGTTTTTTGAGGGATGGCTTAAAAACAGATAACTTAAACGACTGTGGTACATGCCCTGACAGCAGTGAGTTATTTATGATCTGGAGCAAAGCATTATCCAAGAAAGGGAGAGCAGATTTCAGAAGATGAGTAGGGATAGGATCTAGTAGACTAGTTGTAGATTTTGATGAGGCAATTGTGGAAGTGAGGTCTAATATGTCGATCGGTGTAAATGAATTCAAAGTTGTTCGTCTCATCTGTGATTCAATTATGTTTTCGAATATCTGGTGAGACTGATTGGTTATTAATCTTATCTCTAATTGTTTCAATTTTGTCATTGAAAAAATTCATGAAGTCATTACTGTTTAGGCATATAGGGATAGATTCGGTTACTTCAGTGTGGCTCTTCGTCAGGCGGGAAATTGTGGTAAAGAGAAATTTTGTATTATTTTTGTTTTCTTCGATCAGCAAGGAATAGTAGGTTGACTTAGCCTCGTTGAGTGCTTTTTTGTAGGTGATAAGGCTATCTTTCCATGCTTGGCGGAAGACTTCCAACTTAGTAGTACGCCATTTTTGTTCAAGTTTGCGCGCTGCTTGTTTGAGGGTTTTTGTCTGTGTGGTGTACCATGGAGCACGCCTTACTTGTTTCCTTACTCTCTTTTTTAGTGGTGCTACTGAATCAAGGGTTGAGCGTAATGAGTTCATTACATTATCAGTTAACAAGTCGACCTCGGCTGGATTAAGGAAAGGGCCTTCTTATACCACATGGGTCCGGAAGGGGGCAAACGTAAGCGAGATTTTTTCTAGAAAGTCTGCATTAGTTTTTTCAGATGGGCCGCGGCTGCAGTATTCAGCTAAATTAGGTACTGCATATTGTAATGTCATTGTAAAAGTAATTAGATGGTGGTCAGTTAAGGTCGGGTGTTGTAGCAGAACTGTTAACTGCTCTATGCTTATGCCGTATGACAAGACTAGATCAATAGTATGGTTATCTCGGTGTGTGGGTGAATTAACATTTTGACAGAACCCAACATGTTCAATTAGGGATTGAAATGCAATTTAAAAAAATATTTAAAAAAATAAACGTGCAAAATACCGAATTAAACTTTGTGCGGGTGGAAAATGAGTTTTTACGCCACGCCAGTGTGCAAAATACAGTCCTAATCCTTATGACAGAAATCATAGAACAAAATGACACCCCCTCTCTCGACCAGTTTTTTTCAACTGCTTACACACAACATTTTTGCTTGTCAAACAATTTTCTAAAAATGTCTTTCAAACACCAATGCCCGCACCAAATCTGCAGAACCACACTAATATTCAGTGTTTTTACCACACATAATTTTCAATGGACACAAATCTAACAGGAAGTAACTTGATTCCATTTTTCAAACACAACCTTTCAAAATGCCAAACTTATTCACTTGAGCAACAGTGTGTACATGATGTATGCAAAATGTCATATTATGACAAAAGTGTTTATAATGTGAGGCAAATGTTTGCTTTATTTGTGACATTTGTAATGTATTTGTGACATTTTAAACGTTGTGTGCCATTTTGCAGGAGATTTGAGGCATTTTGCATTTTGTGTGAGCAACTGTGGGTTTTGTGTGTAGAGTTTTGAAAAATAGACACAGAGTTTTGAACATGTGTGTAAACAGTTGTAAAAAAAACTGTAAATAAAGTCTTGCCTCAGAGCTGATTGACATGCAGCTCCAAAACATCTGCAATTACAGCGGCGGTGGCGGGCGGCAGATCGGGATGTTCGGCGCTTCGCAGATGTCGCAGATGTCGTTTAAGTCCCATGATTTGCCGGGCAAGTAACAGGACGCGCATATGTTCGTCTCTCTGCGACGACCGCGACGACAGGCTGAGTACTGCACTCACTGTTCCGTCGCTGAGTCGACGTGCAGAGAAAGAAACACTTTTGTTAATATCGATAGGAAAAAACGCACACTGTGCAGACGATAAGCCTGCCCGCGTTTAGCGTTTCGATCGGTCCGCCGAGACAGATGACAGAGACGACCTGAAATAGGCAGAGATGTGAGCGAGGCTGACGCAGAGTGGAAACGCACCAGACTATTTCTACTCATGTCTATTAGTGTCGCTTTGGTACACTCCATTCATCACACACACACACACTGCTCTGGTACACTCCATCCATCAATACTTAAAAACCTTGGTAACATACGGAATGAAATGACTGATGTTTACGCTGCTGTGAGCCAGGGTGCATTGTGGGTATGTGTCATCGGCCCATGAAACATTAATATGATGAGAAAATAATTACTTTTAGCTGAGGGATGCTTTTATATGGGTCTGCATGTTGCCAAATCTAAACGGATGAATACATATGGGTGTTCGGATAAGCAGGACTCTGATCAGAAATGCAAGTGGACAACTACTTAACGGAGGCCGTGAATTTGTTCTGGGGTGTGCATTTGTGTGTGTGTGTGTGTGTGTGTGTGTGTGCTTGTACGTTTTGTTATGGGGTGGGTGTCTGTATATGTTTTTGGGCGTGTGTGTGCTAGTTTGTAAGTTGTGCTGTGTGTGTGTGTGTGTGTGCATATGTGCTTGTGTGGTGTGTGCGTGTGTGATTGTAAGTTTGTTGTTGGGTGAGTGTGTCTGTATTTTTGTGGCTTGTGTGTGAGTTTCGGTGACTAGACGGAGCTGTCGCTGCAGAATGCTAACAGAGGTGGATTGGGGTGTGTGTGTGTTTGTGTGTGTGTATTGGGGAAACAGTTAAAACTTTGTGTGAGTGTGTCTGTGTGTGTGCATGTGCATGTATGTGTGTGTGAGAGAGAAAGTGAGTGAGAGAGTGTGTGTGTGTGATAGAGAGAGAGTATGTATGTGTGCATGGATTGGGGGAAACAGGGTGAAATTGGAAAAAATAAAATCATAGAGACAAAGACAAATAATTTATAAAAGAAAGAAAGAAACAAAAGGGAGAAGTAATCAAGAAACAATACGGTATAAAAGAACCAGAAAGAAAGCGTCTTTAATTGGGCTTCTGTTAATTAATGACACAAAGCCCTTTGGTTTGGTGTGGAGATTACCATTCATGAGCAGGGATTTAGTTATAAAAGAAGCCTTCAGATGTTTTCTGTTGTCAAAGAGGTAGGGGTGGTGGGGGGTTGTGGTGGTGGGGGAGGTTGAAAAACCACCACTGGTGTGGTGAGGACAGATATGTACCCCATCACTACAGGGGAAGTGTGTGTGTGAGTGTATGAGTGTGCGTGTGTGTGTATTTGAGGTGTGTGTGATTCAAAGGAAATGTAATTATTAATCAAGGCAGCAGTACTCAAGAGACGGTGTATGTGGAAAACCTTTTGTGGTGACCAGTAATTCTGTGGTTGGGCAGTTTCGGCCAAGCTGTTGGTGTGCAGTGATTGCAGTGTTCCATGTTAGCCTGACTTACCTGACTCTCATGGTGCTTCAGGAACTTGGCTGTCAGGGGAGGCCATGGAGTTGTGGCGTCGATACCCGGTCGCCGCTGTCGTGTCTGTGAGCAAGGCTCATGACCCTGCATTTGGGGCAGCCGTGGCCCACTGGTTAGCACTTCAGACCTGTAATCGGAGGATTGCCATTTCGAACCCCGAGCAGTAGGCACGGCTGAAGTGCCCTTGAGCAAGGCACTTAACCCCTCACTGCTCCCCGAGCGCCGCTGTTGATGCAGGCAGCTCACTGCGCCGGGATTAGTGTGTGCTTAACCTTACTGTGTGTTCACTGTGTGCTGAGTGTGTTTCACTAATTCACGGATTGGGATAAATGCAGAGACCAAATTTCCCTCACGGGATCAAAAGAGTATATATACTTATACTTACATTGCTCCGGGGGGGGGGCTTGTCTTCATACGTTGCTCTGAGTAATAGTTTTGGCTAAATTCATACGTTGCTCTGAGTAATAGTTTTGGCTAAATTCATACGTTGCTCTGAGTAATAGTTTTGGCTAAATTCATAAAACAAAATCATCTATCACAGCCACTGTAGCGCCTGCTGACTTCAACCCTCTGATTGGACACAAACTTAATCATTCCCCCTCTGATTGGACACAAACTTAATCTTTCCCCCTCTGATTGGACACAAGCTTAATCATTCCCCCTCTGCTGCCTTCCCAGAGATATAAACAGACAACTAACACTCCTGATGCAGTACTATGAGTTGCCCGATTCCCCTCATATCAGTATATTAACTAACACTTCTGATGCAGTACTATGAGATGCCCGATTCCACTCAGTATATCAACTAACACTTCTGATGCAGTACTATGAGATGCCCGATTCCACTCAGCATATTAACTAACACTTCTGATGCAGTACTATGAGATGCCCGATTCCACTCAGCATATTAACACAGGTTTAAAAGGTTGAATCAGTTGTAGTTTGAGGTTTCCCCACTTGGACTAGGAAACAAAAGGCCTGTAACATATAGATGCAGCTACAGTGTCTAATTCACCTCAAGAGTCACAGCAGTCTTTCAACCTCTCATTGGATTCAGTTGCCAGTGTTAACTTGCACTAATTGCCAAAGGCCTTTTCTTTCTTTACTTTCAGTCTTGAGTTCCCCTGAGACGCATATATACAGCATATGTACAGTTCAGTCTTGAGTTCCCCTGAGACACATATACATCATATGTACAGCACCGTGCAGTAGACCTTACTTTGGATTGAGATTGGACAGAATGGACACAATAAATGTTTAAGATCATCTTGCTACTCCACCAATCTTCAGCTGTACTTCAGTATGGGACCCTGTGCCTGGCCATGCAGAACACACACACACACACATACACACACACACATACAGTACACACACGTACACACACACACACACACACGTACACAGACACACACACACACACACATACACACACTGATGAACACGTTGATGTTTCAGAGCAAAACAGAGTCATTGTGTTTAGTTCATTAGTAGAGAACAAGTCGGCATTGCCCATTTTTCAACTGCATCATATCACAGTGCAGAGAACGATCTGCTGCAGCCTCTGCTGTGTGCTAGCTCACTCGCTTGCTTGCTCGCTAGCTTGCTCGTCAGTGTGATTAGCGCTCCACCATCCAACAGATGAGAGCCGCATGCATTCCCTCTGTTGTGCTTTCACACAACACCTTCTTGTCAGCAACATCAAATGCCATCCCTTCGCCGTTAGCCTGCTAGCGCTTCTTTAGAGGTGTGTGTGTGTGTGTGTGTGTGTCTGGTCTTGTGCTGTGGGTTGGACTGTGAGAGAGATCGGCTGCGCTCTTGTTCTGAGTGGGATGAAACGGCGGCACTGAGCACCCTAACACCACTCACACACACACACTCACCCGTGGGGTGCACACTTTCATCTGAGGGGCTCCTCTAGCGGGCTGAAGAAGGAGAAGAAAAGGAGGAATTGGGAAGAGATAGGGGGAGGGAGGGAGAGAGAGAGAGAGGGAGAGCTCATCTAGTCTGCGGCACACGTGACGATGATATGCTAAGAGGCTACAAGAGACATGATGCCTTCTGCTGCTCTGTCAGGAAATGTGCTGTTTTTCCAACTGTGTTCAAAAAGAGTGGGTGTGTGTCTGTGTGTGCCTCAAGAAGCTAAACATTTCATGTCAGTGTGTGTGTGTGTGTGTGTGTGTGTGTGTGTGTTTGGGAGAGAGGAGGTGAGCAACATAAAAAAGCTATGGAGATTGAAATTGCAGAGTGCAACCCATATGTTGCATGTGAATTTGTGAGCGCAATATTTTGTTCCCCGAGAAACCCAAGGACGTGGAGAGGACCAAAGATGGAGGAGACCTAGCAGATCCACACACACACACACACACATACACAAGAGACCTAGCAGATCCACACACACACACATACACAAGAGACCTAGCAGATCCACACACACACACATACACAAGAGACCTAGCAGATCCACACACACACACAAACATACACACACACACACACATGGAACATTTACAACGACGTGGTCTCTGCTTCACTTAAAGCCAGAGAGGCATGTGCTGTAAATGAATCCCACTTCCATGTGTGTGTGTGTGTGTGTGTGTGTGTGTATGTGTGTCATGTATACTGTGTGTGTGTGTGTGTATAGGGGGGTTGGGCAGTAGAGAGTAACCCTGCGTGCCCTAATGTCGGTTAAATTGGACGTGAAAGCAGCCTGGCCTGGCGTGGCGTGGCAGAGCATTGAGGACAGCGCACCTTGAGCACAGCGCACCTTGAGCACAGCGCACCTTGAGGACTTAGCTGGCTGCTGAGACGAGCTGGGCTGCATGGGACTCTGGCTCATCGCTCCCCCGTACCCCTCGGCTGCAGGAGCCAGACATCTGTCCGGGGTAACAGGGATGGAACATCTCATTACCCCCCGACACGAGGCTCCGCGCGCGGAGGGACGATACGCTCGTCTGTCAGCCTTCTCCTCCTCCTCTTCATCCCCAGCAGCAGCACAGAGGAGAGGGACGAGGAGGGGAGAAGGGCGAGGAGAGGGGAGGGGAGAGAGGCAGGAAGAGGAGAGAGGAGGAGAGCCGAAGAGTAGAGGCCCTTGAGGGCAGACTCAGAGAGAATATCAGATGCCGAGGAGGATTAGTCGGGGCTTCCAGGGTTTCTCTCTCCTCTTCTCTCTCTCTGGCTTGCTGGATGGCCTGCCAGGATCCTGCATTACGGCGCCTCTGGCTGTGCCCGAGCCAAGCCAAGCCAAATCTGCGCAATGTGCTCTTCCAGAGACGGAAAAGCCTGGTGTCAGTCTGTCGCAGATCTCAGGGGGGCTGGAGGATCAAGGCCTTATGGTCGTGTCAAAAGAACCACCACTGTGGCCAAGTTCTACAGGATGGCTCATCAGAAAGCAAAGCCATGCAAACAGCCACAAGGCCGATTCAGACATTCACTGGCAGGTGGTGTGTGTGTGTGTGTGTGTGTGTGTAGCTATGTGTACACAACTGCTTGATGGAGGGAAAGCCCTGCTCGCCCCTCTCCCTGGTTAGCTCCGCCTGTCCAAATCTATGGCTGGAACATTCAATAAAAGTTAGTGATCCAAGTTTAACTCATTTAAATTCATATCCATTAGAATCTTTTGGCATTAGCATAGAGTATTTCTAATGGCAATAGTCCAGAATTATACTTGAAGTAACTGGATCGATTTAGCAGATTATTGAACTAGATTCAAATTTGTGAAGAAAAAAAAAAGGGTTGTTGATACTGGAGCTCGAATCCTCTCCAGTTCCATACCATCATCTCCAGCATCATAACATTCTGCTCCAGCATCATAACATCCTCTCCAGCATCATGACATTCTGCTCCAGCATCATATCATCATAACATCCTCACTGTTAACTGCTGGCTGTAGCAACTGGAGCTAGGTAAAATCGTAAAATTGTTTTTTGTTTTTTTTATTTGTATACCAACAATATTCTGTGAGTATCTTGATAAACGGAGATCTATGTGAAAAATCACCGTTAAGGATCCTTTAAGGATCCGTACCTTTAAGGACATTTAAAGATTGTGTGATTGGCAGCAGGCTGAGGGTGTGATCTATTTTGGTGGCCACGTTAGCGGGGCCTAATTGGAGCTGCCTAGCAGCCTCACTTGGGTAATTTATACCAATATGACACACCAAAAATAGACCCAGCTGTAGATACTGAAGTTGGTACAGTATGTGGTGGCATAGAGTTCATTCCGACCTATTAGAGTCACCCACTGCTGCGGCAGAAGCCACAGCACTCCTGCATAGCCGAGTGAAATGTACTCACTGCACAGGAGATAAATATTCTGCTTGTATTGATCAGCCTGTCTGCAGAGATGGATGCAGAAAACATGACATCAACATGGGGACAATACACCTCTCTGTGGTTAGATTCCTCGGACTGCAGAGTGCAACTATGGATCTCTCTCTCTCTGTCTGTCTCTCCCTCTCTTTCTCTCTCTATCTGTCTGTTTCTCATTAGGCTTTAGATAGAGTCAAATAAGCAGAAAAGAGAGTGGGAATGAGGTGGAGATTTAGGAGGCATGAAAGCATACACACACACACACACACACACACCTACATACATACACACACACGCACACACACAGACACAGACACACTGCTACACACATACTCCCAACACACCAACAAAGTGCTTCATTTTTCATTCCAACATCTTGGCAGCTCTCCTGCCATCAAATCTGGAGAAAAACAAGCATAACAAAGTCGGGTAGCGTATCTCCAGATTCATCAGCACCTCAGCTCAGGCAGGCTAATCCCTCCGCTAAGCCCCGCAGGCATCGCCCGCGCGCGGACACCTCTCCGCAGCCGCGAAACCAGGGCTGTCGAAGCAAACCGACTGAGACGCGCAGGGCCATCTTCAGCCCATTTAATCCGACTGAGAGACTCACGGGCACGCTGATGGCTCTTCGTCTTGTAGGGGGAAACTAATGGCCTGCTTTCGCTCCGCTGGTGGCACTGGGGACTCAGTGGCTGCAGGGGAGACGGGCGATTCAGTTGGAGGATTTCATTTTGTGTACAAAAATGACACTCTATGAAAACACCAGAGGAGCAGTGTGTACACTCTTCAGCAGAAGGAAATCATACGTGGAGGCAGAGGAGGACTACCTGGTAGGCATGAGGTTGAGGAAATGTTAGTGTTTTACACAGAGGACAACTCTGGATCTGTTAGCATTTTCGACATGGCAATATTATGGCAAAAAAAAACTGCCTTGCATTATATTTATATTTAAATCTTAAATCTCAGTTTATACTGATATTGCTCTATTCCTACCCTCTCTTCAATGATATCTTGAATCTCTTGCCTGTGCCTGTTGAGGTGTCCACAACCATGGCAACCTTGACAAGGAAAGCTGATTCTGATTCTGTAAGCAACATTTAAGAGTTTTAAGATCTGACTGGTACGTCCTGCACCCATCTTAAAAAACGCATTACAGATTTGAGCCACCCAATAACTACCATCAACATTAAATGTATTACAGAATTGGAATTGCACTGAATCAGAATTGTCAAGTCCAGATATTGGACAGGTGCACTCCTTCATCGAGAGGGTTGCTAAAAGATCTGCATCAAGCATGGGGCAGTGTTGTACTAGTTACTATGTATTATTAAAGATTTAAAAGTAGACTGTGGAGTCATTTCAGGTATGGGGCTGATGTCTAGTTAAAGCTTATTTATAGTCCAGGCCCCAATTGTCACTCAACAAATGTCTGCTGGGTTAGCTTGACGTGTACGTCAAAACAAATGAAACAGCGCAGATGTTCTCGCATACTCTGATTGGATATCAACACAAGTTCTACTGGAGTTCTGCTGGAAAGCCTGCAGCTCTGACACATCCTAAGACGTGTCCAAAACAAAACGTTGAAAAAAGACAGCGGTGATGACCTCTACAGTACAGCATGAAGTATGGCCAAGGAGAGGGCGATTCAACAGAGGAGATGACCTCTACAGCACAAAGTATGGCCAAGGAGAGGGCGATTCAACAGAGGAGATGACCTCTACAGCACAAAGTATGGCCAAGGAGAGGGCGATTAAATAGAAGAGTCCTGGCTGCCTTCATCTGAGGGATGTGAGGAATAAAGATGTCCGACACCACAGTAGCGGCGCCAGCAGTAGTGTGTGTGTGTGTATCCTTTGAGAGGATGTTGGTGTTCCAGTTGTGTGTGTGTGTGTGTATCCTTTGAGAGGATGTTGGTGTTCCAGTTGTGTGTGTGTGTGTGTATCCTTTGAGAGGATGTTGGTGTTCCAGTTGTGTGTGTGTGTGTGTATCCTTTGAGAGGATGTTGGTGTTCCAGTTGTGTGTGTGTGTGTGTATCCTTTGAGAGGATGTTGGTGTTCCAGTTCTGTGTGTGTGTTTTTTTTCTTCTTCTGCTGATTATCTGTGAAAGGTTAAAATGGCGGGGCCTCTCCCGCACCATCTGCGGCTATAGGATGTGCTGACATTAGGGGATCCTTTGAGCAGATGGCTCCGGAGCGGAGAGGGAAAATGTCAGGACAAATCATTACCCCTGGATAATTACGCCCGAGCGCGGCGCTCCATTTGCTAGTGCTCGCTTCCCTTCTCGCTCGCTCGCTCGCTCACTCTCACTCTTGCTTACTTTCTTTTGCTCTCTCTCTCTCTCTCTCTCTCTCTCACACACACACACAGTAGTTCTCCTTGCCTTTCATCTCCACTCTGCGTGCATAATGAGGCTGACTGAAGAGAAGGTCCAAGAGCTGTGTGGGAGGTTATGAAAATCCTGCAGTTTGTTTTGTACCCTCCACCTCTCTCTCTCTCTCTCTCTCTCTCTCACACACACAAATTCACAAATTCAAATACACACATTACACAAGTAAGACTGCAGGAATTTCCCCTATTTCTCAAGTTTTAATACGTGTGTGTGTGTGTGTGTGTGTGTGTGCATGTTTCGGCCATCAGCTCAACATCAACCCACAAAGAAGTGACTCACCTCTACGGACGAGAGACAAAATGCCAGTGCCATATCACTGTGAACCCATCAGGCCAACCCAAGCCTGTCCCCAACCACACTGACCTCAATACAACAGTCCAACCTGTGTGTGTGAGCAGCAGGGGGGGGGGAATGTTCGCTCATAACTACATCTACTTTCACCATGTGGGATATGATTTGAAGAAAGACATGTTAAATCTAAATGCTAATGAATACAGCATGGCCTTTGCAGCTCTCTGCTCTCTGCTTGTCTGGCTGGGCCGAGCTGAACTTGTTAGGCTCTGATCACTGCAATCTATTTCATTTCACTCAGAACGAAAGGAAGGAAAGGAGAAAGAAAGAAAGAAAGAAAGAAAGAAAGAAAGAAAGAAAGAAAGGAAGGAAAAGAAAATGGATGAGTTATGAGAGAAGTACTCTTGTAGTAGGGGGTGGTTGATGGCAACTAACAGTGTCTGAGATGAATAAACGAATGTACTCTATCTAGATCTAGATCTATGCTCTACCTTCAGTAGAGCTGCCATGTTCATAACTACCTTCAGTAGAGCTGCCATCTTAACTACCTTCAGTAGAGCTGCCATGTTCATAACTACCTTCAGTAGAGCTGCCATCTTCTCTTCAGTAGAGTTGCCATGTTCATAACTACCCTCAGTAGAGCTGCCATCTTCTTACACTAACTATCTTCAGTAGAGCTGCCATCTTCTTACAGTAACTACCTTCATTAGAGCTGCCACCTTCTCTTCAGTAGAGCTGCCATGTTAATAACTACCTTCAGTAGAGCTGCCACCTTCTCTTCAGTCCTTCTCTTCAGTAGAGTTGCCATTTTCTTAACTACCTTCAGTAGAGCTGCCATCTTCTCTTCAGTAGAGCTGCCATCTTAACTACCTTCAGTAGAGCTGCCATCTTCATAACTACCTTCAGTAGAGCTGCCACCTTCTCTTCAGTAGAGCTGCCATCAGCTGATCAACTGCCCTCTGGGAAGAGGTACAGAAGCCTGCGCTCCCGTACCACCAGACTCACCAACAGCTTCATACACCAGGCTGTTAGGATACTGAACTCTCTCCCCCCTCTACCCTCAGCTACATAACATCCTGGACTTTGGACCCACAATGGCTGCCTTGCACTAATCCGCTTGCACTACTCCACTTGCACACTTTGCAACTTGTTGTTGTTGTCCTGTTGTCCTGAAAACACTTCTGAACACACTTCTGCTGCTCTTACATAACTTGCACCACTATGCCACTTGCACACTTAGGTCAAACAGAACTACCTCAGCCATTTATTGGCCTGACTTTTGCACTATTATATTGACTGTCTACTGTATGCACAATTGCACATTTTCAACTCAAATTTTGCTGCTCTTATTTTCTTCATTGTATGTGCCTTCTTATTTTTTACTTTTTATATTGTTTACTTGAATGTTATGTTTGTCTGTGGACCTTATTGGTAAAATATGTCTTGTCTCCACCGTGGGATAGTGGGAAACGTAATTTCGATCTCTTTGTATGTCTTGACATGTGAAGAAATTGACAATAAAGCAGACTTTGACTTTGATCTTCTTAACTACCTTCAGTAGAGCTGCCATCTTCTTGACTACCTTCAGTAGAGCTGCCATCTTGACTACCTTCAGTAGAGTTGCCACCTTGACTACCTTCAGTAGAGCTGCCATCTTCTTGACTACCTTCAGTAGAGCTATCTTTATAGTTATCTCCATGAGCAACCATCTTCTTGACTTGAAATAGGTGTTGTTATCTCCATGAGCAACCATCTTCTTGACTTGAAATAGGAGTTGATTCATTTGACTGCTAAAAGTCGGTGCAGTCGTAGTTCAGCAGCTTTACTGTAGTCATTGTTGCCTGTGAAGCTTAAATGTTGTGTTGTGTAAATGTAAACGTCTGAAAGAAAGCTCATAGCTTGTAGGCCTATAACTGGTAGGCCTACTCTGATGCCTGCTACGGCAAGTGACCCGTTAAACAGTTGAAGGCAGTAAGGCATGGGATCAGTATATGTTCCATTATCCATTGAAATTCTACATTATGCAAGAGACCATTAGTATGACAAGGCTGGAGAGGCTACTGAGGTTTCAGTCATGCAGTTTAGATACTATGGATTGACGGATTGAACACCCACAAATGAGATGGCAGTGTACCAAAATTCTGCCCTCTTTAACCCACTTATTTTGTGGGTAACTAACCACTTATGCATGTTTATATGGGGGCATGTCTGCTTGGTTGCAAGTGAATAATGAAGCTTCTGAAAACACACACTTGATAAAATAGGCAGGCAAGAAACATGAGGACAATGCTTTAGAAATAACATATAAAAAAGTTTTCTCAGAGGTGTTGTTAATTTCGCTTGGTTGTCTTTAAAAATGCGTTAGAAATGTGTATTGATTCCACAGCCCTTTTTCATCAGCAGAAATGAGACATGGGAAGGTGATTTTAGGCAGAGCCTACGGGTCAGATGTTGCTGCTTGTTTTGAGAAAGCCGCAGGTTCCGGAACCGTTCTAGAATGCCCGCGGCGAGAACCTCAGAGGGAATTTCCGCACAACAAAGCCCCGGCGCCATTCCAGAACCCTCACGCTCAGAACTTCACAGAGAATAGCAGCACAGCAGAGCGCTGAACAACTTCTGCCCCCGAAACAAAAATATCAGCCTATACTTCCACAAACACATTGAGACACAAATCAAGAAGGATTGAAACATTTTTTTTCTCTCTCTTTTTTTTACTCAAAAAAGGAGAAAACAGAAATGGAGGAAATGACTAATAAAAAATACAAAACGGAAACACAATGTTCAAAGGGT
Organism: Alosa sapidissima; assembly: GCF_018492685.1. NCBI lineage: Eukaryota > Metazoa > Chordata > Actinopteri > Clupeiformes > Clupeidae > Alosa > Alosa sapidissima. The sequence goes on along the minus strand of NC_055977.1, from coordinate 5,837,806 downwards.
GTCGGGAGAGAAGAGCAGAGAGACTACAGGATGCCAGAACAGAAAAACCGAAAAAAGGATGGCACATATTAATAAACTGCTTTTTTTTTTTTAAACCTCCCCCGAAAAAATAGTTTGGAGTTCTCCTTCAGGAGGAGGGGGGGGGGGGGGGGGATGAGCAGAAGTCCCTGGAGGAAGAGGGTGAGAGAAGAGAGGAGATACAGTGAGCGAAACATCAGTACAATATCTTTTTTTCTCTATAAAAAGAATGGTGCAGAAATATTCTTCTTGTTTTTTTTCTCTTTTTTTGTTTCAAATCATCAAACACGTGAAAGAGGATCCTTTTTCTGGAGTAAAATCAAGACATTTCAGAAACAGTTTTTTTTCCTTAAAAATCCCACCCACCCCCCTCCCTCAGCCATCACCAAACTCCTCGTCTCCATTTGAAAGTGTTTGTGTGAAAATATAGAATAGAACCATCCTCTCTTCTCATTTTTGGAGTTGTTTCCGCAGTTCAGGTCCGTTACTCCCTCTGGCATACACAAGAAAGTCTCTCGCTTTGAGAACACAGCTACGAAGCGTCAACAAGAGTTCCATTCTCTTCGGGAAGGTCAGATGTCATCATCTGTAGAGACTATATATCATGTGGTGGTGTTTTTTTTCCTGTATGCATTTGTGAATGTGTGTATGTGTAAGAGTGTGTGTGTGTATTTGTTTGTGTGTCTATGTGTGTGTGTGTGTGCGCGCGCGCGCGCGTGTGTGTTCACGTCACACTTCAGTCTGAAAGTCGCCCTCCGACGTGTCGGGGGTGTTGGCAGAGGTGGCGTCCCAGGTCTTGTTGTGGAGTTCCAGGTGGTCGGATTGGTCGCCGGGGAGACAGGTTGTGGGGTCAGGGGTCATGCTCTTGAAGCTGTCCCAGGAGTGCTGGTCATCTGCTGTGGACTTCTCCTGCAAGGACAACACACACACACACAGACACACACACACACACACATAGACACACACACACACAGTTGCACATATAAATTACACACTGTTGGATATATGACATGATTCTTACAGTTCTAACCCAGCCATTCATTCATTTTCATGTTGTTTATTAATATGACAAAAATGTGTATCATACCAGATATAGCAAACAACACTAAGCTATTACTATTAGTATAGAACAGGCCTTACTTTAGTTTCCTTGGGCACCTGACAACACTACCATGAATGTTGTGTCAGTGGGACTGTGAGACTTTCAGAGAGAGGAACCTTTTTGACATAGGCTTACTTGTCCCTCGTCTATCTTCAAAAACTCCCAGCTCTTCAGAGTACCTCCTCTCCTAGCACTACCAATAACTGGACATGCTAATTCTAGAACTTACCAGACTAGACCATCCCCATTCTAGAACACATACCACTCCACTATCCCCATTCTAGAACACGTACCACTCCACTATCCTCATTCTAGAACACGTACCACTCCACTATCCTCATTCTAGAACACGTACCACTCCACTATCCCCATTCTAGAACACGTACCACTCCACTATCCTCATTCTAGAACAGGTACCACTCCACTATCCACAATTTTATGTAGGCCTAATGTCATGTTTATTTTTTGTATTGATTTGTCTAGTTAAATGTTTTCTTTCTTTATTTACGTTATTTTTGATAGTTTTCGTGTTATTCTCTTAGTCCTTTTTACTGCTTTCAAGTCAGCTGATGTCGTTAACGTTTGTCCAATGGGAGCTTGCTATGGCTAGCTTTTGCCCTGGGCCTCTTACATCCTTCCCATCCATCTGTGAGCCGGTGCTGCACTTCACTGTCTGGTCGAGGGGATTTCTCGGGACAGCAGCTGGAGCTACTCTGAGAAAGATCTGCTGAGGCCGCCGAGCTGTTTCTGACCAGTGAGCTGCCATGCCAACTGCCTGGAGTCTGGATTGAGCAGACTAACGTTAACGTTAATGTTGAAGAACTCTGCATTACGGACCAACAAACGGTCGCTGTTAAAAGTCCACCGAGTTGCTGATCTACAAGCTCGCCCATGACTTCCGACTGTTATGCTTCCAGTGATATCCAGACTATAACAAGGCCTAACGTTCACATTATCTCCAGACTGCCAGTGAGTGTAAAGAACTTTGTTGGCGTTGCATGCATCGGTTGTGGAGACACAGCTGTGCGCAGTTTCACGCGAGTCATCATTGCCCTTGGACATTTTCAGTCGGTTGGAAATTGGACTAATTTTATTTTTAATTTTTATTTATTTTATTTATTAATTTGTTTGTTGTCTGGCTTGTATGTCTTGGTGTCACGGGTACGCTGGCGACTACGCCGCTCCATCCGCTATTGTCTTTGTTAGTCTATGTGTTAATGACAATGTCTTAGCCTATATGTGGAGCGCTTTGGGTTGCACTCTGTGACTTGACTTGACTATCCCCATTCTAGAACTGCCACTTGACTCTATGTGAGTAGTACTTATTGCTGCACTGTATATGGATTGTTTTCCTTTTTGTGAGTGGCTTTGGATCAAAGCGTCAGCTACATGGCTAAATGCGATGTTTAATGCAGTGTTATTAAACTCCACTTTCCTCTCCATACATCCACCTCACTCGTCCCTGTAATGTTACATAGAGCTTCCCTTCACACCCTGGAGTGCAGGGACTGCACATGATCCCCACCAATCACATAACATGAAATGTACTTGTCTGCAGTGCATATTTTCATCATGGATGCCGCCTCAATAAAATTGTGCATGAAAATATTTATTTATCTACTGTAAACAGAAAAGAACACCAATGTTTCTGTGAGCAGTCGATGTTATTACGCAAATGAAAGACTCGATGCGGTGTATCTGGACCGCGAGAGGGGACGACAAAGGAACAACACTGGCCACACACACACACACACACACACACACAATAAGATGCATGAGCCAGCGCTGAAGTCAATTTGAGGCGATCAATTCAAGCGGCAGATCCTTCTCTAGACACCAGCTAGGCTGATTGCATTCGCCTCCACCATGAATGAGTCAGTACGACGAGCCGTGTGATGAGAGAAGGAGTGTGTGTGTGTGTGATAGAAAGTGACCTCCCCCATCTCTGGCAGTGTCTACCTCTGTAAGGGCTGAAATGAATGGTAATGAAACGGCAGCCATCTCTTCGATTCACCTACCCATGAAAACATATCAAATTCATGCCCACAGTTACCAGATCTGTGCGCCGTGTGTCCCAAAACTCACCGTCGCTGTCCAATGATCCAACTCAACATGGACAAACCATCTCTTCCACAGACACACACACACAGACACACACACACACCTGCACAACTAACACCAAAGCCAAAAAAGCTGAAAATGTAGTGAAATCTCCCACAGAGCTGTGGCCACTGTGTCTGGACTCTGGAGTGCATCTGTTCCCTGGGCTCTGCCTGGGCCCACCATCAGGGGGCGCTGGTGCACTGAGGTCGTGTGAGTGGTGCGCCGCGCTGCCAGGCGGTGAAATAAATTCCAAAAGGGCCTAATCTGGGAGCGCATTTGCATGCTGGCGGGTGGCATGGGAACATTTTGTAGTGAAGAATTGTGTTTAACGGGCAGCGCCACGCCAAGCCGAGTCCAGTCGAGCCCAGATGCCTCCTCCTGAACGGGCGCTGACATCATCATACTGCTGATCACGCCCCTCAATCCTCTTTCTGCAGCCCCCCCCCCCACCCCCTCCTATTTCTCTCACTCTCTTTTCATTTAACTCACCTCTCTCTTTCTCTTTATCTCCGCCAATCCCTTCCTTCCTCCCTCTCTCCACTCCTTCTCTCAACATATCTTTCGTTCTTTCTGGTATTATGCTTTTTTTGGTTTCTCTCTCGACCTCTCTCTGTTTTGCTACAGCTCTCTCATCTCTTTCCCTGATATGTAGCTCATGTTTTCCATGCCTCATCTCTCTCTCTCTCTCTCTCTCTCTCTCTCTCTCTCTCTCTCTCTCTCTCTCTCTGTCAGGTCTTTTCTACTTACACTCGAAGAGTTCTTTTCGCCTCCGGCAGAAGAAATGCTCCAACGCTTTTCCCTCTGTTGTGGTAAAAAATAAATAAATAAAAAAAAAAACAGGGCGAAAAAGGGAGAGAAGGGAGAGAAAGAGGGGAAAAGGAGAAAAAAAGAAAAGAGAAGAGAGGAGAAGGGGGAAGGAATCACACCATCACTGTTGGCACCGGCTTTTGAAAAACAGACAGAGCTTCTGTCTCTCTCTCTCTGGTGTTACCTTGTATGTGGCAGAGAGAGCGATGAAGAAAATGAAATTATATAAAAGAACTCCAGGAGTTGTCATGAGGCACCCTACCTGAAGCTCTCGCGCTCTTATGGCAGGGCAAAAAAGGGAAAAAAAGAAGAATTGAAACTAAAACCCAACCGACTGCAGTGTGTGATAACGCACAACACATGTCATGGCTTTTGCACACACACACACAGACACACACACACACACTCACATGAAGTCGTGTATCTCACACACAAACAGCTCACACACTCACTGTAGCGTAGGTTAGAAAAAGCAGCAGGGCTGAGTTGTGACAGTTAGATAGATAGATAGATAGATAGATAGAAACTTTATTGATCCTCAAGAGGAAATTCAAGATTCAAGTTACAGGGAAAGTAAGATTATATATATGGCTCTACCAAGCTACACACACCTACACACACCTACACACACACATATATATCAGGGGAAGCTTCCCAGGCAAAAGGGCAACAAGTCGGTGGCAGTGACTATTGATGCTCTCAGAATTCTTCAATATGAATAGAACCTCTTAACTCACATTCAACATTCATGGGAAGAGTGAATGTGTTTGCTGTATGTCACTGCAGTAATGTGTTAGCATGGCTAATGTGTTTGCTGTATGTCACTGCAGTAATGTGTTAGCATGGCTAATGTGTTTGCTGTGTGTCACTGCAGTAACATGTTAGCATGGATAATGTGTTTGCTGTATGTCACTGCAGTAATGTGTTAGCATGGCTAATGTGTTTGCTGTGTGTCACTGCAGTAACATGTTAGCATGGCTAATGTGTTTGCTGTATGTTACTGCAGTAATGTGTTCTGCAGTAAACATGAACAGAGTGTGTGAAGTCGTTCCTTTTAATGTGAGTGGCTGTGTGGTCTTTTGTCTGTGGTAGTGCAAATCCCCATCCATTAGTACTGAAGCTAAGCGCTAGCGACTGTAGGCTACCTGATTTCTATTTTTTTCTATCAAATAATCCTGTGATGGTTCATAAAATGCTTTCTTTTGCCATTTTAACCTTTAGCATTTTTTCTTAATATTCTGCTCATGGTCAACCGCACACAAATGACCATGCCTGAAAGCACACACACACACATGAATAAACAGACATACACACACCTGACATCTTTCCCAGAGACCTTTTGTATATACAGTATCAACTCTTTCAAAAGGGCAGAAAGACACCACAATTCGGAAAGGTCAGGGGTCAAAAGGACAAACTGAAGCAGCGAATGAGGGCGGCCATTTTAGCTCAGGTCACCTGCAACAGGAATAGCTGGAGTGGGCTACAGACTACAGAAGCCAGCGGTTAAGGGCTAAGGACTAGAGGTTAAGAGTTAGCGGTTAAGGGCTAGGAGTGGAACACAGCGGGAGTTTTTCTACTGTACAATTGAGGAGTAGGAGGAGGCAAGGTGCAGATGCACACTGTTTCTATCAGCAGGGGGGCTCTAGGCACAGATGCCCACACACACACACACACACACACACTCTGTCTCTCTCTCTCACACACACACATACACACACTCTGTCTCTCTCTCTCTCACACACACACACACACACTCTGTCTCTCTCTCTCTCACACACACACCCACATACACACACTCTGTCTCTCTCTCTCACACACACACACACCCACAGCTGATGCTAGCGCTGTTACCTTTTCTTTTGCTGCTCCCCTTGCGCCCGCCCCCTGCCTGGCTGTAGTCACACTACAGCGGCGAAGAGGAGACGCACGCGCATGCAGCCGTCAATGAGACGTCAACACACAACAACAACAACAACAACAACAACAACAAATCAATCACACAACAACAAAACAAATAAGACACAAAACAAACAAACAAAATAAATTAATCAAACAAAACACAACTAAGTCATGAGGGTCATACATTATACTATATACAAAAAATATGTAATTTAAGTCACATAAATACACAAACACAAACTAAAAGAAATAGACATGTGGATACGGATCATGTGAAAAGCTCATATTCCTCAGAGAAACAGCGTTATTTCACTTTTAACACTGTAATTCTGAGTATATGAACACAGGCACACACATAACTCAATTAAAACAATAAATGAAAAGATCATAAAATGGCATAAATCAATTAAAACAATAAATGAAAATATCATAAAATGGCAAAAGAGGGAATATTATATATATAAAAAACAAAAACAAATGTGGAGCCATGAACACTCTGAGAGGAGCATCATAGGCCCAAGCACATACACACACACACACACATACACACACACAGACCACACACACATACACCACACACACACACACACACACAGGGAGGAGTGGGCATCGGTATCATTGTGATTGGTGAATAGTAGTTGCCATAATAGACCCATGACTACTATAGACCCAAACAAGCACAAGCACACACACACACGCACACACACACACACACACACACACACACACACAGAGAGTATCAAGCCATAGCAAAATGTGCTTGTAGGATTTAACCATGACCAAAAGAAACTCCAAGCCAAGAGAGAGAAGGTACAAAGAATGTGAAGAGAGTTCTCTACATGAGGTCGAAGGTCAAGGTATGGCTGGAATAACTGGCCCTCATTTATCAAACTAGCGTAGAGACAGGGTTATGACAGGGCTTACGTGTAATTCATGAAACGTTTGAAGGAGAAATGGAGGTGAGGGTTCTCCGAATGCTAAGAGCTAAGAGCTAATCCATTAACGTGCCATCCATTAGCGGTGAAATTCTAGCTGCACACCTTTAAAATCACCTCAGCACAACTACAGTGTGCTTGTTATTGACAGATTGAAGAATTTTACATAAGAAAAATAAAGGAATTAAATTGTTTGTGAGGACCCAGTCCAACCCTCCTCCATTGCTAACACATTAGCATCATTTGGTGTTGCTAATCTGTTGACCTTGAGAGTTGACCTGGAATGTGAACAAGCTGGATTGAATTGCTGAAACACCCATAAAAGCTAGCTGTGCTCCGGTTTGATTGAGGGGTGAACTGACCCCTTTTTATGAAGCTTTTACAGCAAATGTCTGCCGTTAAAATAAATTAGAGCCTTGCTCCCAGAGGTCGGGCAAATTGTTCACAGCACTTGAACAGAACTATTAGGTCCAAAACTGAAGCAAATGGCGTAAATGTCAAATCTATATGAAACAGCAAGACCATTTTCTGCACTACTCTTCATGTCAGCCAGGCCGCAAGGCCAATGACTCGGCACAACATGCTAAATGCTTCCTTTGCATGTTTGGGTTGGGGTCAGTGGCATGGAAAGCCACAATACAATTGAGCTTTACATCTTACATCGTTCGTGGAGCTGAGACGATATAAATGGCTACATGCCGGAGTCTGGTGGTCACACAGGTCTACCTACGGCTAACAGCTCAAGCTTGTTTTCAGCTCCAGCGGTCACCATCTCTCGCTCCACCACACTGCGCTCGTAGGGAGCGCCTCTATTGGACTGAACTCAACACCACACTGCGCTCGTAGGGAGCGCCTCTATTGGGACTCTACACAGGACAAGTCCACCACACTGCTCTCGTAGGGAGCGCTATTGGGACTCAACACAGAACAAGTCCGCAGCACCATCTGCACACATGTGGGAGGTTGTAGTGGTGCTGGGGTCACTGTATGTGTGCGCGTGCAAGTGTTTGTGTGTTCTTGTGTGTGTGTGTGTGTGTCTGTGTGTGCGTGTGTCTTTGTGTGTGTGTTTGTGTGCGTGTGTGTGTGTGAGAGTATGTGGGTGTGCACGTGTGTGTGTGTGTGTGCGTGTGTGTGTGTGTGTGAGAGAGAATGTGGGTATGCACGTGTGTGTGTGTCTGTGTGTGCGTGTGTGTGTGAGAGTATGTGGGTGTGCACGTGTGTGTGTGTCTGTGTGCGTGTGTGCATGTGAGAGAATGTGGGTGTGCACGTGTGTTTGTGTGTCTGTGTGTGAGTAAGTGCATGTGTGTGTGTGAGAGTATGTGTGTGTGCGCACGTGTGTGTCTCTGTGTGTGCGTGTATTTGGGCGATGCATTACGGTGCAGTCCCCTCATCAGTTAGGGGTTAAATGCCTTTCAAACAACATCAAGCTGCTGTCTCAGAAATACTCAGGCAATTTGCAGGCACGGCTATCCCGCTATCCCAAACGAGCTCTGCGGAGAGGAGGAGAGGAGGAAGAGCAAAATAGAGGAGTAGATGGGAGGAGGTGATGGAGAGAGAGAGAGAGAAACAGAGAGAGAGAGAGAGAGAGAGAGAGAGATAGTCCAGGATGGATTGCTACTGAGAGGGTCAATTTGTGTTTGTGTCACAGAGTCTAAAAATCCCAGAGTACCAATCAGGACAGCAGGCTCTCTCTCTCTCTCTCTCTCTCACACACACACACACACACACACACACACACACACACACAGTTAGATCAACGGCTAGTTTGGGTCTAAATTCTCACAATGATACCTGCCCCCTCTCCATTGTCACCCCCCGGCCCCCATGTTGGTTCAAAACCACACTGGACTTGCCCACACAAGGAGAGTGGTCCTTGTCTGTGCCTGCTCAAAAACGTGGGGGGCCTTTACGCACCACAAGGGTGGATTATGATGGCTTAAAAGTGTGATTATTTGGTTTATTCCTGGCCCAGCTATGCGCTTCTTATTTATTATAAAGTTTAAGCTTCGGTTAAACTCAAATTTAGATGGACAGAGATTTAGAGATTGGAGCAAAACACTGACACAGGCAAAGGACACACACACACACACACATACACACTCATGATTGCAGAGAGGACTAGGGGGCTGAAAGCAAACACAACACACCCAGATAGTAGATGAGATGGACAGCGTCCGGCTCGGATCTGGGCCCGATGCGGCCCTGATCCGGCAGAAACTATCTGGCTGGGCTCTTATGTGTTGGGAGTGAAGAGCCGCTAGGACAGCTAGCAAACACAGAGCGAAGGCACCGCCCCTTAACACCACAGCACTACGGGAAGACTCGCTAGGACACTTATGTGTGTGTAATGACCTCTAATGGCCTGTCCAGACTGGTCAGACACAGTTAAGGGGTTGAGGAGGGGCTTTATGTTGAGTTATGAAATGCTTACGTTGGCTTTCTTTGTAAACGAAGCTGGATCGCCGCGCTAAAACAGGCTCAGATTGTCTCGGCGGTGGAGGTGGTGGGACCTGCGAAGGCTGGATGGGTTAGAGGGCAGTTTGACAACTTAAGATGCTCATGAAGGACTGAGCCTTAGGTCTGTCTACATCTGTTATCAGTCGTCCAGCTACTTCTGTTTACTGCGGCAGAGAGACCTGAGAAGGCTGGGTGAGGGTTAGAGGGCAGTTTAAGCGCATTTAGGTTTCATGTCACGTTATCATATCACGTTCGTGTATTGGTGTTTTATAGCATGTTGTTATCACATTGGTGTATTGGTGTTTTATAGCATGTTGTTATCACGTTGGTGTATTGGTGTTTTATGGCATGTTGTTATCACGTTGGTGTATTGGTGTTTTA
>NC_055977.1:5813101-5823101 GCF_018492685.1 Alosa sapidissima | reverse complement strand
TCTCTCTCTCTCTGTCTTTGTCTTTCTCTCTCTCTCTCTGTCTTTTTTCTCTCTCTCTCTCTCTCTTCCTCATTCTCTCTCTTTCTCTTTCTCTCTCTCCACTCCTTCGCTGTCACACTGCCATTCTTCCACTCCAGCTTCCTGGCAGGAGTCTCTACTGTAATAGCAGTTAGTCTCTCCTGCGTTAGAGGCGAATGACTGACTGCCATTCTGAGTAATGGGAAGGTCGGGGGGGGGGGGACCATTTACTTGAACTAGCGTTAGAAGACATCCATATCTATGTCATAATCAGAGCAAGGCAGCCATTGGATGCTGTCTGTCAGTAGCCATGGCAGTCCGGGTCCAGTGATGTGCCAGTGTCATGCATGGTGAACACTTGACCAACATGGGACATTGTGTGACATTTGAATCACTGGGCGTCCGCTGTCATGGTGTCTCATAAGAGCTTATCTCCACTGCTATGGCATGCTTATGACATAGCTATGCTAATCTTACCAAGCAGGTTTCAAGTGAAGTGGCAGTGGAGGGGGTAGGGGGCGGGGGATTGTGTGTGTGTGTGTGTGTGTGTGTGTGTGTGTGTGTGTGTGTCAGGTGGGGATGTTGTTAGTAAATGCGGGGGGGTGGGGGGGGGGGGTTGGGGTGGTGGTGGTGGTGGTTAGATGGTGAGGGATCATGCAGGAAGGTGCCTAACTGGACAGGTTATAAAGCGCTTGGCTAGAGGTTTGCTATTAGTTCATCCAGCAGCCAGACATACCTTGATCTCTATGATGGCACCTCCATAGCGGAGAGCAAATCTCCAGTCATGTCATGGTCTTTCAGTTTTGTGGTGGGGATAACTAGCTTAGTCGATCTTGATAATAAGTGGGACTTTGGTTTGACTGTGAGGAGGAGGTTTCTATGACGACTGGAGGTTTGCTCGGTTCCAGGGCTTCAGACATTCCATAACAGGAGCCCTCTATGACGCCACTACAAGCCCCGGACGGTCACACACACACCAAACATGATACACACACACACAAACGTACACTACACACACATACACACACACACACACACACACACACACACACACTTACCCACCATTCCCCTGGGACCATATGCATCTTATAAACTATTAACTTCACTTCTCACAGACACACACACACACACTCTTACACACACATACACACAGACAGTTTATAATGGAGTGTCTTCAACCCTTACCTAAGTCATATACAAGGTTATATATTATATAATGGGCAACAGCAAAAGTGAAGTGTGGCTTTCCTTGCACATGAAGATTTAAATATAATATATAAATATATATAATATAATATAATATAATATAATATAATATAATATAAATATAATAGGGAGAAATTTGTCGGTAATGACTGGGAAATTTGCCTCAGTGGGGATTCATGCTTTATTGAAATGAATGCATTAATGATTTATGCATTCCTGGAACTAACGCGTTGCTGGATTACGCGTACCTGCGGGGACCATTCGGTTTAGCGTTGAAGAGACACCATTTGAATTGAAGCGCAGTTTAGGGACTGCTTCTGACCAAAGCGTAGAAAGCAAAGGGGGGGGGGGGGGGAAGCGATACCATTAGCTCCTCTATGCGTCAATCAAATGTTTGGCTCGCTAAAGCAGACAAAAACACAAGAGTGTAGGGGGGGGGCACAGCTGGCAGCTGGGTGGTGGGGGGGGTGGGGGCAGGATCTTACCTCAAAGTCCAGTTCAGAGTACCGTACTCTTTTCCTCTGGGTGGGGGAGAGGGAGTGGGTGGTAGGGGGTGGGGGGAGGGGTGGAGGGGAGAGAACACACCATCAATCACATGGATTCATGCTCCGTTGTTCATGTCACAAACACACCGTGAGTGTGATCCCTCAGAAGTGCTATTCCGCGCTCTGCTCCGCTTGCTCGCTCACACACAGTTTTGCCAGCGAGACGCACAGTAGGGCACAGCGAGACACACAGTAAGGCACAGCGAGACGCACAGTAAGGCAACGCGAGACGCACAGTAAGGCAACGCGAGACACACAGTAAGGCACAGCGAGACGCACAGTAAGGCAACGCGAGACGCACAGTAGGGCACAGCGAGACACACAGTAAGGCACAGCGAGACGCACAGTAAGGCAACGCGAGACGCACAGTAAGGCAACGCGAGACACACAGTAAGGCACAGCGAGACGCACAGTAAGGCAACGCGAGACGCACAGTAGGGCACAGCGAGACACACAGTAAGGCACAGCGAGACGCACAGTAAGGCAACGCGAGACGCACAGTAGGGCAACGCGAGACGCACAGTAGGGCAACGCGAGACGCACAGTAAGGCAACGCGAGACGCACAGTAGGGCACAGCGAGACACACAGTAGGGCACAGCGAGACGCACAGTAAGGCAACGCGAGACACGCGGTAAGGCAACGCGATGGGACCAGACATGTACCACTGATGATGAATGGTACTCTATATCTGTCTATGAGCTCTCCATCATATGGCAAAGTCATGTGAAGAGGTATCAAATAATCTGTGCTCACCTTGAGAACACTATTGTATTCTGCTATTAGAATCAGTTAGTACTTGATTACTCATAGGTCAAGGTGCGTTACACACACCAGCAATCACACACACTTACACTCACACACGCACAAACCAGCATCAGCATCTATAAAATGAAGCCATAAAAGGTGATGAGGCTCTCGGATCCTTTGTCTACTACACACACACACACACACACACACACAGAGTAGTCTAAACACCAGGTTGGCGTGGCTAGGCCATCTCTGACCTCATGACATCCTTACATAAAACTCCATCTCCCATAAACCTCAGCTAAGACACATAAGTCTGCAGAGGAATACTGCTAATATGATGGAGATGCAGCAAATGAAAGCCCTGGAGGACTGTAGACGTAATGTCCAAAATGCGCAGACGCCACACTCAGGTATGCCAGTATTCAGCCAGCATCACCTGTGGCTACTGCACACCTGATTTATTAAGAGTAATAAATAAACACAGCCAGTTTGTTATCAACCTGATGAAATAAATAAACAAAAACAAAACAGGACATTTATCAAGACTAGACGCCAGTGACCGCGAGAAGCTGTCACGCTTGGAGCGCTACCCCAAACACGAGATACACCTCATCAGTGAGTGAGTGGCTCTGTTGCTGTGTAGGTTATGGTGAACGTGCGTTGTGTCTACCGTCTGCAGGCTTGTTCAGGTGCATTGTGCCATGAGTGTGAGTGAGAAAGTGAGTGAGTGAGTGAGTGAGTGAGCATGAGAGTGAGTGAGTGAGTGAGTGAGTGAGTAAGGGCCCGTCCCAATACCTCCCCTACCACTAGATTTTTGCCCTAACCCTCGTTTTTGCGCGTGCCCGTGTAGGGCTAGGGTGTCCCATATGTTAGTTTGATGCACTGTTGAGTTTTAAACACTAATGTTAGAAAATATCTCACGAAGATATCTGACGATGTTCAAGATATCTGCTGAGTGCTTTGAGAGACTCTGCCCATAAAATAACGTTATAGGCTATATCTGATCTGGGTAGATTCGTCAATATTTAAGGTGTGTGTTCTGGCATTCATATGAACACAAATATCTTTGTTGATTAACCAGACGTAGATAAACCAGCACAGCCCACACAACAATGACCGCTGGGCATGTTCCTGAATGAAAATAGTAGCAGGCTACTACCGGTAGACACGTCAGCGCTGCGCGTGACGTAGGTGAGCACGTTCGCTATGCTAATTTGCATATAGTGGTGTCCCAATTCATAGGGAAAGATCTTACCCTCCACTTCCCTTGTCGAGGGGGCTTTAATGTTGAGGGCAATCAAAACCAAGTGAAAGTTTTAAGGGGGGAGAAATGTGACGGACCCTAAGTGAGTGAGTGAGTGAGTGAGCATGAGAGTGAGTGAGTGAGTGAGTGAGTGAGTGAGCATGAGAGTGAGTGAGTGAGTGAGTAAGTGTGCGAGTAAGTGAGTGAATCAGTCAAAGGAAGCAAATGTCTACTTTTCCATCAAAAGCCTCTTAGAAACAACAGTCATCCATATTAAAAGAGAAGTGTTCATTTACATGAATCCGTAGCCCCCTTATTCACATTTTTAATATAGGATGATATGGATTTTAATTAGTTTAATACTTTAATTGAATTTCTTTTAATGACTAATGCTATCTGTCCATAATCCCCTGGCTTTTCATTCCATGGGGTGGGTAGGCCTGGGCTTCGGCCTTATCAACATTATCACAGAAATACCACAAAAAACTGTTCACAGCATCTTTAATTAAATACCTTTTTTTACTGAATGAAAATCTATTCATTTAGTGGATTTAAATCAGAGTCCAGCCACCTCATGAGTCCACTTCTTCTACGCTCTTAAAACGAATGTGTGTGTGTGTGTGTGTGTGTGTGTGTGTGATGAGTCCACTTCTTTTGGTCTCTCATATCTGATCATTGCTAGCTATCTGGCTTCAACTCATCTGCTAGGCAAAGCACACTCCCATGATTTCCCATGAACTCTGTTTAAGGGCACTATCAAAACCCCATAAATGCCATACTAGAATTCTGTGTGTGTGTGTGTGTGTGTGTGTGTGTGTGTGTTAGGCTGTCAAGCTTCCCTTAATTAGCCTTATTAGCTTGAGAACTGCCCTCAAAGGAAGAGAGCACAGCCACCTGCGACCTGACATTGGATTCTGAGGTGTGTGTGTGTGTGTGTGTGTGTGTGTGTGTGTGTGTGTGTGTGTGTGTTCTCTAATGAAGGTATGTTTAGTTATTCTTGGGCACCACCTCAGGCTAGGCCTCTATCCCCACAGCTGCCTGTCCAACCCAGAGGCTACTGCTGTGCTGATGGACCATCTTTCCCTCCTTCTCTCTCTCCCCCTCTTTCCCTCTCTTCCTCCATCTCTCTCATTCTCTCTCTCACTCTCTTTCTCTCTCTCCCCCTCTCTTTTCCTCTCTCTCTCTCTCTCTCTCTCGCTCTCTCTCTCCTTCTCTCTCTCCCCCTCTCTTTCCCTCTCTTCCTCCATCTCTCTCTCACTCTCTCTTTCTCCTTCTCTCTCTCTTCCTCTCTTTCTCTTTCTCCCTCTCTTTCCCTCTTCGTCCATCTCTCTCTCTATCTCTCTCTCTCTCTCTCTGTCTGTCTCTTTTTCTATGTCTCAGCTTGAAATGTGATAAACGGCCAAGTTAGAAGATGCCTATCAGGGGAGTGTGGCATCAAGTGCCATTTGAAACCGATCAAACTCTCTTTTGCTGTCTGCTAAGATAACCTGAAACTAGCACCGTAATCATCATTTATCGAGGGCAGCTTCTATGTGTCCATTATCGGTTCGGTAATTGACTTGTACGGGCTTTCTCCACACAAGATGGTGTGACAGGAAAAAGAGTAACACAATGTACTGGTCATTTCTCATATTCTTTCTTGCACCGCAGAGGCCCTCTCCAAAGTAGCATAGAAGGTTAATGATTTTTTGAGTCTAGTCAATTAAAGGTCCAGTATGTAGGAAATAATAGAAAATAAACTGTAACCATTCCAAAAATTATCACCATATGGTGTCAGAGAGTAAGGAAACACGATGAATTGAAGTAATGGCTTATTTGACAACATTACTCTAACCTGTAAAACCCCGTAAAACCCATGAAAAAAAAATTAGTTACGAGGCGGAATCTCTTGGAATTTTCGTTTATGTTTTGAACGATTCATTCTAGAATAGCGTATTAATAATGGGCTAGCGCGTCCTCCTATTTGGGTTGCCAAATTAGCAAAGGCCAACTGTCAACAGCTGTCATGAACGCCTACGAGAGGCAGGCAAAATTAAAACAAGAAACAAATTAAGTGGACATCGGAGGAGCTTCCTGAGATGGTGACGTCTTCGTCAAACGAAGAATATCAAGTCTGACGCAGAGCTGGCCATATTTCTCCACAACAGGTAGCCTATGCTAAACTTCATCTGCATCGCTAACTTCAGCTAAATATGTTACGTTGGTTAGAGAGGTATTTTTTGTTTTCACTGTTTCCGTAATGTGTAGCTGGGTCATGGTTGGAGAAACGTTAAAGCAGCTGCAGGTCAACTAATGTTAGCTAAGTCTTCATTACATCTGGCAACCCAGAAGAGGCTCGCATCTGGTAGTCTTGAGAACGTTCACCAGTGTTTTGATTCTGGCCTACAGAACGTTCGGTAACAATCCTACAAATCACACCTTTAATGGCTTAAATGTTTTATAGACCCTTTCAAGAGAGTTCCATTATCAGCATCATAGTTGTTCCCACAAGGCTTCCGTTTTAACATTCCATTTGTTATCTTAATGCAGAGGAAGTAGATTGGGAACAAAATAGAACGTTCAAGCATTGTTTTTGTTTATCTTGTTGAAAGGGTCTATATATGCTTTGATATAGTGAAGTTGCCTTCAGAGGCTATGCTTTATGCTATTCATTCTTACTCAAAACTGTACCGACTTGAAGTCTAACTTAAAGAATTTCATTTTCTCCCAAGCTTTTAATCTACCTTAATACCCCCCCCCCCCCCCCCCACACACACACACACTCTTTATTCTTTATTTTATTTTTGACCAATTTGTTTATTATTTCAATTATTTATTTATTTCCCCCCCCATGTTATGTTATTATTGTTGTTTGTACCATTGTCATTGTTTTATGTTTTTTTGTAAGCACTTTGGTTCAACTCAGTTGTTTTTTAAATGTGCTATAGAAATAAAGTTGACTTGACTTGACTGAAATTGTTTTTGGTCCCAAATGAAAATGTACACTTGTTATCATCCACAAGAAGACCTATCGGCGGTTCCCCTGTTCAAAAGCATCATTCCTAGAGGACGCCTTCACTTGATAGCCATGTCTTATCAGATACCTCATGTCTCTCTCTCTCTCTCTCTCTCTCTCTCTCATGTATCTCTCTCTATCTCTTTTCTTCATCTCTTTCTCTCACTCTTGAGTGTTTACTTCTCCCTGATGATATGATATATAAGTTTTTTTCTCTCAACATGATTTCTGATGATCTTTTCCTGCTCTGACACGAAACACGATCTGACGGTCTGCCCTGACTGCAGTTGAAACAGCAGAACAGCCAGAGATGAAAGTGAATTCTATCCATTCTAAAATAGAATGAATTCTAAAATTCAAAAAGTGAATTCTTAAAAAGAAATTCTTAATTTTGCACATTCTGAGACACCTGGCTTTGCTAAAGTTTGTAATCATCTGCTTGGGAATCAGCTTTCCTTTCCTTTGAAACATGCTATCCTGTTTAAAAAACCCCAGAGTGAAATGTGAAAAATATGGACAGAGAGTCCCAATTCAAATGGTGGGGTAAAATGTAAAAGTCTTAAGTGTGACTAAAACTAATATAACAACTAGGTCATTACTCTGCACCATATGATACTTTTAGTTCAAGCACAAGACACTTGTGGTCATTGCTCATTGACTGACCATACACTTTGCCTAAAATGTGGGGCCCCAGTGTGTAGAGGTTTGACACCCCCGCCCCTGTGGAGCCCCAGTGTGTAGAGGTTTGACCCCCCCGTGTAGATGTTTGACCCCCCCGTGTAGATGTTTGACCCCCGCCCCCATGTAGAGGTTTACCCCCCCCTGTGTAGATGTTTGACCCCCCCCGTGTATAGGTTTGCCCCCCCCCTTGTATAGGTTTGCCCCTCCCCCGTGTAGAGGTTTGCCCCCCCCTGTGTCCTGCTCACCTCCAGGGATCCGTGCGGGAGGCCGGGGAGTGGGCGTGGGTGCTGCCCAGGTTGCGTGGCAGCGTTGCGGGTCCGCTCCAGCGCGTTGGGGCTGAGGGTGTGGGCGCCCCTGTGGCCCGGGCCCGCCCGCCCGCCTGCTGCTGCTGCTTGAGCTGCAGCGTGTGGTGTGGCGTGAGCGTGCGCGTTGGCGTGGTGCGCGTTGGCGTGGTGCGCGTTGGGCAGCTGCTTCAGGGTGCTGTACGAGCGGTTCAGGTTGACCCCCATGTGGTGGTGGTGGTGGTGGGTGGTGGTGGTGGTGGTGGTCCATGTTGATGGGCACGCCGGCGGCCACCGAGCTGAAGTCGGACGCGTACGCGACGGGCTCTCCGTCCGCCGGCACCTGCAGCGTCATGGGCGACGGAGGAGGCGGGGAATGGCGGGTCGTCCAGGGCGATGTTCAGCGGCTTGCTCTCGTCCTTCGGGCGGCGGGGGCGGCTTCAGACTGACCGTTCGCCGCGCGGCAGCACCATGTAGTCGCCCTCGCCGCCCCCTCCTCCTCCTCCTCCTCCTCCTCCTCCGCTCCCGCTCCCCGCTCCCTCCTGAGCCGTTCGGCGAGCCGGACGACACCGCGCGGCCGCCGGCCGAGCCCAGCCCAGGCCGCTGTCGGTGCACAGGTAGACGGGCGCGGAGCGCTGGTGCTGACCGCTCTGCCCCTGCTGACCCTGCTGCTCCACGTTCACCTCCTTCTTGAGCGGCGTGGAGTCGCCCACCCCAGCTCGTTGAGCGTGCCCAGAGGGGGCACTGCCACCAGGAGGTTGGGAGGGAGGGGGGATGTTGCCCGGCAGGCTGCTGAAGTTGACCCCCTCCTGGTGGGCGGCCAGCTTGGGATCGTCCTCCTCGTCCAGAGAGATGCGGGACAGCGTCCCGGTGATGGTTGCCGGGGTTTACAGGTGTTCACTTCCTTAAAAATAACTAAGGGGAGGAGGGGGGGTAGGAAACAGGAGAGAGAGAGAGAGAGAGAGAGAGAGAGAGAGAGAGAGAGAGAGAGAGAGAGAGAGAGAGAGAGAGAGAGAGAGAAGAGAATAGAGAGAAGAGAATAGAGAGAGTAAGATAAATAAAATAGAGATTAAAACAGAGAGACCCCAGAATACAAATGGAGCAGTGAAGGGCATTAATGGGCTTGGAGAAAGAAGAACAGGCCATTTTAGAACCATTGACATCAGCCAAGAAGCAAACGCAGGAGGATGCAGGCCAGAGAGGAGAGGGCACCACGTGACATCAGAGAGGCCGGCATATAGAGGATACAAAATGAAGGGAGGAGAGAGGAAGAGGTGGAAGAGGAGGAGAAATTAAGGGAATGAGAGAACAGTGAGGATGGGGAGAGGAGAAGAGAGAGAGAAGAGAAGAAGTGAAGAGAGAAGAAAGATGAGATGAGAGGAGAAGAGGAGAGAGGAGAGAGAAGGAAGAGGAGGAGAGAGAAGACAAAATGGAGAGAGGAAAGGAGGATAAAAAAGGATAGGAAAGAGGGGAAGAAGATAGAAGAGGAGAGGAAAGGATGACCAAAGAGGAGAATAGAGGAGGAGAGGAAGATAGACAGGAAGAGAGGCAGAAGGGTGCAGGGAAGGTTCTTCAGCCAGGAAAAGTAAAATTACATAGAACCACAGAACAGGGAACAACGGAACAGGGGAAATAGAACAATGGAACAGGGAGCAACGGAACAGGTGCTATGAGCTCCATGCGGTTCTGCTTGTCACAAGACTGAACAGAGAAGTTTAAAGTCCAATTGTGCTTGTGTGTGTGTGTGTGTGTGTGTGTGTGTGTGTGTGTGTGTGTGTTTGTGTGAGTGAGTGTACACCACTAGATCCACAACCTGTTTGATTCTGAGTGACAGAATAGTCCGTAGTCGTCTAGAGAAACATCTCTACCAACAACATGCCACTTGTAACAATACCATGCAGAATGAGCTGGATGCAAGAATATAAACTAGGCATTATACAAGTTTATAGGCAGAAGATCAAATAGATGAGTGGGCAAGAACCATGTTCTCTTTGGGTTTGTTTGATAAACTCATATGCTTAGTAGTAGAACACTAACAGTGTGATTCTCATGTTGGTATGATACTTTAAATGATTCAAAGTGAGGCCTTTAAAGAATGTTTTAAATTCCTCGCTGCAGACACACAACAAAAGAGTATTTCATGTTCCACTGAGAGTCTGTTAAACCGCAAGTTAGTAGCAGCTGTAGCAACTTCAAAGCCCAATCGCCCATTTGATTTTCATGCCCAGTTTTAAAACTGGGATTTAGACAGAGAAAAACAGCTACATAGGAATTGCTTCA
>NC_055977.1:5805601-5808101 GCF_018492685.1 Alosa sapidissima | reverse complement strand
ACACTATGCACCATAGAGGACTAATGAAGATGCCTCGTTAATACAGCGCTGTAACAAAGCAAGTCAACGTGGAACACTTCACCCCTGCTCCGACAACTGATAACATTCAAACCTTTATCAACCGGTGTCGACCTGGAGAACTTTACCTCCAGTGAGTGACTGATAATGTTTTTAAACCCGCATCAAAGCCAAGTCAACATAGAGGACTAAACAGCGGCCTACATCAAAGGGAAAAGTGAAGAGGGAGGTCCGAATAGCGGTTCTAGTGGTTCTAAAAGAGAGTGGATGTGTGTGCTGCAGGGCTGACTGTTCTCGCAGCTCGGAGAAGAAAAGGCCACGCTTAGATAAGGGAAGTGCTCCATGTGCAGGTTTAGGTCAAGGCTTTTAGTCGCTCGGGCTGCAAGAAAGCACTCTGGGATAATAACGCTCTCCATGTCTGATGTTTCCCCCTCCAAGAGAAGGGGGTTGAGCAGAGCCAGCAGTTTTGTGTGGGGTGAGACTATTCTCCGGAAGAAAAAAAAAACATTAAAGGAGAGGCAGAGAATTGAAAAGAAGAAAAGAAGAGAAACTAGGAACAAAAAGCCACTGATGTCTCAGAAAAGCTTTGCCACAGAATACTGTGTGCCCAAAGAACATGTGCTATGGTTATTAGCACATTTCATAGATCAACAGAAAAGGGAAAAAAAATGTATTAATGTTTTTAATATTTTGACAACGGAAGAGTGCTGTGAACTGCGGATGTTTAAACTCTGACGATATTTCTCAATTGGCATACTTGCCTGGAGTTAAATTTCAGAACACTGTAATAAGCGATGAACGATTCATGTGAGTTTAAACGCATAACTGGAAAGGTATTCTAGTAATAAAACAACACTTCCGATGCGTCTATTTCTGAGTTAACTATGTCCGGTAACACCTTTCTCCCCAAATCTGGAGGGGTAGCCTTCGGCCAGCTCAATAGTCTTTTGTTTATTCACAGTCTAGGCAGACTGAGCTGTCTGGTGCAGTTTGAGGCATATATTTCAGGGTTTCTTTGCTGAATTGGTATGGAGGGGTCTGATGAAGAGAAAAAACTCTGGGGTCATTGGCCCAATGCTGATTGTCTTGTTTCATCTTCTCACACCTGCACTCTCAATTACGCTCTCCACCTCACCACTAATGCAACTGCTAACTCCTCTTCTCTCAATTCTTCTTCACTTGCTCTCAATTTCTCTCTCTCTCTCTCTCTCTCTCTCTCTCACTCTCTCCTCTTGCCTCTACCCCTCTCTCTCTCTCTTTCCATTTATCTATCTCCCCTTCATTCTGCTCCCAATCTCTTCCAATCATTTCTCTGCATTAACCCTGTTACCCAAGTGCCATCCATGCTAACTAAGGCTAAACTCTCCATTCAGCATAACTATGCTTGAGTATGTAAGTGCTATGACATATGGTCATTACTCTGTTGCCATTTCTTGCTGAATGATAAATAAGGGTTAGCTCAGTAGCTGTATAGACCCTTTCAACAATAAAAACAAAAACAATGCTTGAACGTTCTATTTGAGATAACTTATTACACGGCTCTTCACAAGGCAAGTAGAACTCTCCATTGACTTGAATGGGATTTCCCAAAGTTCTAGCGGTCATTATTTCCTAGGAAAGGACCTCTGAAAAAAAGAATGACCGCTGTCAATGGCAAAGGAGTTTGTGCTTCTAATTCAGGTATTTCATATTACCATGCAAGGACTGGAACTTCATTCAAAAGTGAAAGCAGACGGTTGATCAGCTGTGTTCTAAAGAATGTTTGATTCAAGTTCAGCGTGTGTTGCAAACGGTAGATGAACGGTAACAAGGCTAGGAGTAGGCTATTTAGGCTAAAGTTATATCGTGGGGAGTTTATTATTTCGTTTTGGCAAGTAGCCGTGTAATAAGCGGGATAATGTATAGAACGCCGGTCATTATTGGGAAAATAAGTCCCTTTAGGGCGGAACAAGACCCCTCCGCTGCGCGTCGGGGTCCGGTTCGCCCTGTCGGGACTTATTTTCCCAATAATGACCGGCGTTCTATACATTATCCCTTACATATGGAATGTTAAAACAGAAGCCTTGTGGGGCCAACTATGATGCTGATAATGGAACTCTCTTGAAAGGGTGTATAAAACGTATAGCCTACCATTCAATTGTCCTTCGTGCATAGGTGTTTGACTCCTACTGTATGTGCTATCATAATTCTTAGACTATGTCAAACATATGGCAAATTAGATTCAAGATTAGATTCAACTTTATTGTCATAGTGCAAAGGACAAGTACAAAGGCAACAAAATGCAGTTTGCGTCTAACCAGAAGTGCAAAAAAGCAGAAAAGTGCAATGTGATAAGCAAAGTATAGACAGGTGGTGTAGCATAAACAGTATAAGACATATAGTGCAGTGTAGACAGTAGTCTACTTACATGACACTGCGCCTTGTTATGGTATACTTCATGCCATTTAAATGCATGCTACGGACTTATATGCCAAGTCTAGAC
>NC_055977.1:5773507-5781007 GCF_018492685.1 Alosa sapidissima | reverse complement strand
GGTGGCATTGTCAGCAGCTCTGAGTATTTCAGGATACATAGAGGCTGCGAATACTGACCTGAACTTGGTCTTCACTAAAATCATCACCAACGTTGGACAGGCCTACAGTAGCACAACAGGCTTCTTCACAGCTCCAGTCAAGGGAGTCTACTACTTCAGATTCACTGTCAGGGATAACCTAGACACACGCCATATGGGATCAGGATGCTTAAGAATGCAGAGCAGATCATGTATTTGTGGGAGAGTGATGTTGATGGACACCCCTCCTATCTATCCAGTGGTCTGACTCTGCAGCTGGAGGAGGGAGATGAAGTTAACATGAAAGTCCCTAGAGACCGCAGGCTCTATGATGATGCTAATAACTACAGCACCTTCAGCAGCTTCCTCCTCTTTCCTCTGTGAATGGAGCACACTGCTCAACATGATGCTGATGCTACATGATGATGATGATGAGCACATTGAATAACCCCTGTGTCTGACAATCGAATGAACACATTAAAGTAGCCAAGGCCAGCCTTTCTCAAACTTCTTTGTTCTGGGGCCCAGTCATGTCAGGCTTTAGGGTTGCAGCCTACGACCCCTCCCAAAACACACACATTATATTGATAGATAGACAGATAGATAGATAGATAAAGAAATACATGTAACACTTTACTTGACAAGTGAGTTCATAACACATTCATAGCAGCTGTCATAAACTGCACATAAAGCATTCATGACTGTTTCATGAGACATGACTCAACATTCATACCAAACCTTTCTTGAATGTGGAAGACAGAAAGCAGCATTGCCGTTTTTGGTCCAAACCTCTTACCTGATCACGTCACATCTGAGTCAATGGGCTACTCCAGTGCCAAAAAGACAAAACATGGTAGAGCAAATAATTTTTGTTTCATAAAAATGTATTTGTTTTATGATGTAACCTTTGCAGATGATTTCTCATCATTTGCTACTGGGAATGTCCAACCGTTCCAGGTTACACAAATAGGCTACGGGTCAGCTGAATGTAGGCTAGTTCATGTCCCAGTATTAAACTCAGTGATTATGAATACTTCACAACTTGTATAGTAAAGTGACATTCAATGTAGACTTCATAAGAAATTCATGCAATATTTACAAAGGCTGGAGAGATTAAATTAATGGTATCCAGGTTACACAAATATGATGTTGGACTTTTATTTTGACAAGTTGTCGTCGTTCTGTCTTCCACATTCATGAAAGGTTTGGTATGAATGTTGAATAATGTCTCATGAAACAGCTGCTATGAATGTGTTATGAACTCACCCGTCAAGTAAAGTGTTAAAGAAATACATATAGTGTTATTAGTTATTATTAATTATTATATGGCTCTTCACAATGCAAGTAGAATGCTCCATTGACTTGAATGGGATTTCCGAAAGTTCTAGCGGTCATTATTTCTTGGGAAAGGACCTCTGAAAACAAGAATGACCGCTGTCAATGGCAACGGAGTTTGTGCTTGGAACTTCATTCAAAAGTGAAAGCAGACAGTTGATCAGCTGAGTTCTAAAGAATGTTTGATTCAAGTTCAGTGTGTGTTGCGAACTATTTGTTTCTCAGCAAAAGCCATGACGAAACGGTAACAAATAAGTGTAAAGAGACATATCATGGAGTTTATTTTTTCGTTTTGGCAAGTAACCATATAATAAGCGGGATAATGTATAGAACGCCGGTCATCATGGGAAAATAAGTCCCTTCAGGGCGAAACAAGATCCCTCCGCTGGCGCATCGGGGTCCGGTTCGCCCTGTCAGGACTTATTTTCCCCATAATGACCGGCGTTCTATACATTATCCCTTACGTATAGGCCTATGTGTGTGTGTGTGTGTGTGTGTGTATAGTGTAATCATCATTACTATTCTTCTTCTCCTTCTTCTTCTTCTTCTTCTTATTATTATTATTATTATTATTATTATTAGTAGTAGTAGTAATAGTAGTATTAGTAAGAAAGAGAGAGAGAGAGAGAGATGTTGAGAGAAAGATGTTTTGAGAGAGAGATGTTAAGAGAAAGATATGTTTTGAGAGAGAGAGAGAGAAAGAGAGAGATGTTTTGAGAGAGAGAGAGAGATGTTGAGAAAAAGATGTTTTGAGAGAGAGAGAAAAAGAGAGAGAGATGTTGAGAGAAAGAGACGTTTTTGAGAGTGTTGTGAACTCTGAGAGGAAGGAGACAAAACTAAACAAGACAAACATGGTGGAGAGCTGCCTAGGGAGAAGATTACTACTCCGAGGGCTACAGGGGAGACACCGACACACACCTGACCAGAACAGGGAACCCACACGGAGATGCTGAGGCAGATTGGACGTGTGGAAGATGATTGAGACAGACGCCGGCTACAACACACTTCTTTTCTCAGTTGAGAGCCGCCGCAGCATTTTTGGAGATATAGTTACACCGCTGGGAGTATCAGACAAGCGCAACTGATCCCCCACTGCAATCATCACCAAAAACCAAGCACTGTCGGGAATAAGTAAGGGATAATGTATAGAACGCCGGTCATTATCGGGAAAATAAGTAACGACAGGGCGAACCGGACCCCGGCGCACCAGCGGAGGGGTCTTGCTTCGCCCTGAAGGGACTTGTCTCCCTAATAATGAGCGGCTTATTATACAGGTACTTGGCAAAACGAAAAAAAATTAACTCCACATGATATGTCTATTCACATTTATTTGTTACCGTTTCCTCGTGGCTTTTGCTGAGAAACATGTTTTAGCGGTCATTACATGGTGAATATTTGACTATAGAAAAGGGGTTTTCTATCAGTGGTCCGCGGCCCACTTGTGGTCTGTGAGGACATTGCTGGTGGTCCATGGAATACAGTAATATAGAAATGTAGAAACTGGATTCAGTAATGTAGTTTCAATGTGGGAATCAGTATTTTATTCACTGGTGGTCCTGGGGTTGGTGAGAATGGTGGTCCTTGGTCAACAATCAGTTGAAAACCCCTGCCGTAGAACATTGGGAAATCACATTCAAGTCGATGGAGCTTTCAACTAGCATTGTGAAGAGCCGTACAATAACAGGGACTGAAGATGAGGCGTAGTTACCTCTCTTTGCTTTGTTTGTTTGTTTTATATATTTTTGAATGTATGGTATATACTTGTAGTGTCAAACAATGGCACAAATTGGCAAAGGACCAAAACTAAGATTACAACTATTTAGATATCTGTGCAATGCTGTACTGCATACGTTAGAAAAAAAGAAAAATCTGCTACATGACTAAATATAAATGTAAAATGTCAATACATGCCATATATAAGCAGAAATGAGGTGGGCTAATAACTAACTTTGGTAACACTTTACTTGACAGTATCGACATAAGAGTGACATGACACTGTCATGACACATGAACCCTAACTCTAACCCTAAACCTAACCTCTAATCCTAACCCTAATTCCAACACTAACCCTAAACCTAACCCTAATCTAATCCTAACTTGTTAGGACAAAAACCGAATGACACTTAAGCGTTATGTCATAAATGTTTATGACTTGTTTATGACATGTTCATGACAGTGTCATGTCACTCTTATGTCGATACTGTCAAGTAAAGTGTAACCCTAACGGTATATAGATTGACAGCCAGACACCATGGTGAGAGAAGATAGATAGACAGATAGATAGATACTTTATTGATCCCCAAGGGGAAATTCAAGGCAAGAAGCCGGCAGCAACGTGATAGTTATGCCCTATGGATTTGTGGACTAAAAGTGGACTCTTAGATCTGATTAAACATTAGGGCCACTAAAGAATATAATTATGTATTGAACCAATGAAATACAGTTCATTTCAGGCTACAAGTGTGTCAGAAACTGCATTTGGTGTGGTTTCAGCATGATTGCTAAGTGGTATTGATTGGTGGGTTGAAGTCATGGGGATAATCAGATGGCTTACATATGGTGTGGCTAAGAAGCTATGATGGGACTGCTACGGCATATGGATTGTCAGAGTGATAGAGAATCATGTGGAATGACTTTTCAAAGACAGAAGATAAATATAGTATGACTTGTGTGTCACATGGATAGGCGGATTGAGAGAATCATGTGGAACGACTGTCACTTATATGTTACATGGATTGGTGGACTGAAAGAGACTCGTGTGGATTGACCGTCAGGCAAAGTAGATACAAATAGTATGATCTGGTAAACATGGCATTTTGTGAGGTGGCATATGACCTGGTACACAGGTTGAGAGCAGAGGTGGCATATGATCTGGTATACATGGCAATTGTGTGAGGTGGCATATGATCTGGTATACATGGCAATTGTGTGAGGTGGCATATGGTGAGTGGCATGGAGATGGTACTGACCCGGGCACACGGCTATATTGCAGAGTTTGGACTGCACCTCTGGGCCCCTGCAGGTGGCGCTAGCCTCCAGGGGCTCCACACAGCTCCGGCTTCGAGTCCGAGACCCGCGGCCGCACGTGGCCGAACACAGGCTCCATGCTGACCAGTCTTCCCACAGACCCTGGACTACACACACACACACACACACACACACACACACACACACACACACACACACACACACACACACACACACACAACCAATGGCGAAATGAGGAGAGATGGCAGGAGGCGGGGCATGACTCATACCAGGAACCAATCATTATCATTGTTGTCCTTCCCCCTGTCCAATCACAAGTCAGGAAAGAGAAACAGAAACAGAACCCGAAAACCTCCATGATGAAGACCAACCGGAGCAGGCACCAGGAGATGGAGTCGGGGTGGTGGCCATGGGGGAGAGAGAGAGAAGGAGAGCGGAAGAGAGAAATAGAGAAATGGATAGAGAGAGAGAGAGGAAATAGAGATAAAGAGGGAGAGAAACAGAGATAAATAGGGACAGAGAGAGAGTGAGAGAGAGTGAGAGTGAGAGAGAAAGAGAAAGAGAAAGAGAAAGAGAAAGAGAAAGAGAGAGAAATAGAGAAACAGGTAGAGAGAGAGAGAGGAAATAGAGATAAAGAGGGAGAGAAACAGAGAGAAATAGGGACAGAGAGAGAGAGAGAGAGAGAGAGAGTGAGAGAGAGAGAGAGAAAGAGAAAGAGAAAGAGAAAGAGAGAGAAATAGAGAAACAGGTAGATAGAGAGAGAGAGGAAATAGAGATAAAGAGGGAGAGAAACAGAGAGAAATAGGGACAGAGAGAGAGAGAGAGAGAGAGTGAGAGTGAGAGAGAGAGAGAAAGAGAAAGAGAAAGAGAAAGAGAAAGAGAAAGAGAGAGAAATAGAGAAACAGGTAGAGAGAGAGAGAGGAAATAGAGATAAAGAGGAAGAGAAACAGAGAGATAGAGAGAGAGAGAGAGAGAGAGAGAGAGAGAGAGAGAGAGAGAGAGAGCAAGAGAGAGAGAAAGAGACATCACAGATGATGCTTTGGGATGGACCTTCTTTCCTGCACAGACATTAATCACATGATCAAAGCAGCTTTAGGGAACCCAGCGCTG
The DNA here is from genome assembly GCF_018492685.1 of Alosa sapidissima. NCBI lineage: Eukaryota > Metazoa > Chordata > Actinopteri > Clupeiformes > Clupeidae > Alosa > Alosa sapidissima. The sequence goes on along the minus strand of NC_055977.1, from coordinate 5,775,556 downwards.
TTGACCCTTCGGTACCTGAGCGCTATCTCCTCTGTCCTCACACTCCAGACAACCACACACACTGACCAAGAGCGCCCACACACACACTGACCAAGAGTGCCCACACACACTGACCCACAATTGCACACACTTCATATCTTCCACAGCATGCGGGTGAAATGACATGAGAAGTTGGAGCTCCGTAGTGCCGGTCATGCAATACAACAGTAGCCAGTGGACGCTGGTGCCCGCATGCAGACAACCATCACGAGTGAGCGTTTAGTGTGTCACATCCACAACACGTCTACAGGTTAACGTTACCCTTCAGAGTGAGCGTTTAGTGTGTCACATCCACAACACGTCAACAGGTTAACGTTACCCTTCAGAGTGAGCGTTTGAGTGCCACATCCACAACACGTCTACAGGTTAACGTTACCCTTCAGAGTGAGCGTTAGTGTGTCACATTCACAACACGTCTACAGGTTAACGTTACCCTTCAGAGTGAGCGTTTGAGTGCCACATCCACAACACGTCTACAGGTTAACGTTACCCTTCAGTCCACTCAGGTCAACTGGGGCAGGTTGAGCATGAGCTTATGATTGACAGGGTGAATTAGGAGATACCGGGCAAGTTAGTATGAGAGAGACTGGTATTGCCTGAATACAAACAAACAAACAAACACACAAACAAACAAACAAACAAACAAACAAAACAAACAAAACAAACAAACAAACACACAAACAAATGCACAAACAAACAAACAAAGACACACAAACAAACAAACAGCTCCAAATGAACCTCTAAGTGTCAGCTTCCTCTGGAGATGAAAAATGAAGCTCATATGCTCCAGACAAATAAACTCATGGTGCTATCACAGTCAATGCACCTCTGCACACACAAAACTACAGGTGAGTGGGAGTACAGCAAGAGAGAGAGAGAGAGAGATAGAGGAGCGAGAGAGAGAGAAGAGAGAGAGAGAGAGAGAGAAGAGAGAGTAGGAGAGAGAGAGAGAGAGAGAGAGAGAGAGAGAGAGAGAGAGAGAGAGAGAGAGAGAGAGAGAGAGAGAGAGAGAGAGAGAGAGAGCAAAATCCATTAGAGCATCCTCTACAGGGGATCGGACAGGTTTCTCTTGGTTGTCATGCCAACCACATATGATGAGAAAACAAGATAGAGCCTGCAAAGATAGACATGGGGAAGGATATGTGGACATACACACACACACACACACACACACACACACACACATACACACACACACACACACACACACACACACAGTAATGTGAGGAGGAGAGTGAGGTGAGCTGTTTGAGAAGGAGAATGTGGAGGGTCAGTGACTAGGAGGGCAGGACGAGGCGTCACAAACGGACGAAGCGTCACAAACGGACAAGACGTCACAAACGGACGAGACGTCACAAACGGACACGACGTCACAAACGGACGAGACGTCACAAACGGACGAAGCGCCAAAAACGGACGAAGCAACACAAACGGACACAATTTTTTTTCTCACAGAGGAGGAACGCAGTGCGCCATCAGAGAGAAAAACTGAGTAAGGAATGAGAAGACAAGGATCACTTGAGGGAGAGGTACAGAGAAGGAGACTAAAAGAGAGAGAGATGGAGAGAGGAGACAGAAATAGAGAGAGATAGAGAGAGACATAGATAAGATGGGACAGTAGAGCTTTGGAATGCTAAAACAGGCAAAGAATGACATGAGAAATCCAGCTTCCGAAGCGAAAGAACACTTAGCAGGACAGAGAGCAGAGGAGAGAGAGAGGGATAGAGAGATAGAGAGAAAGAGGTAAAAAGAGAGATGGAGTGAAAGGGAGTGAAAGAAGCGGATGAGAGATGTGATGAGATTTTTTGAGAGAGATTTTTTCTCTCTCTGGTTTGAAAAAGAGCGGAGCGCTCCAGAGATTGGAGGCCTGTTTCGTGTTGAGCGCCGTCTGCGCCGTGAATTATGGATGCGGCTGAATAATTGATTTCAGCTCTGTAGTGCAAAGCTCAAAGGGGACACTGCTGCACTACGCGTGGGCCAGCCAGCGCTCGGCACACACCAACACACACA
>NC_055977.1:5771775-5773307 GCF_018492685.1 Alosa sapidissima | reverse complement strand
AGACTGCGGCCTGGCATTACCATGCAGAAAGAATGTTAAACTAGCTTTCGTAAGCTAGCATACATATAACATATATGCTGACATATACAGCTGACATATAAGCTTATACATCATACCAAGGTGCTGTTAAAATGGTTAATGGTTAAAATGATAGTACTGTATAATCAGAGAGTAGTGTTTGTTGCTAAATCTGGAAAAAACCCAAGAGAAAAAAGTCAAACAAATTAAATTTCAACACAATCTGCAGCAGTGAGAAAAGTTTCATCCTCCATCTTTGTTTATACACACACACAGGCACACATGTACACACACACACACACACACAGGCACACATGTACACACACACACACACACACAGGCACACATGTACACACACACACACACAGGCACACATGTACACACACACACACAGGCACACATGTACACACACACACACACACCACACACACACAGGCACACATGTGCACACACACACACACACACACATGTACACACACACACACAGTGGCATTCATTTCAGGTCTTCACACTCCTTCAGGTGCCCTCTCCGGATAGCATTGCAGCTCCTCCCTAGCAAAACACACACACACACACACACACACACACACACACACACACACACACCACACACACACGACAAACACACACACATACAAACACAAACATACACACGTAGCAGGTCTGAGCCTGACGCTTAGCAGCCTAAGAGCTCATAAATTAATAAAGACAATATTAAATAAACAAATAAATGAATAAATGAATAAAAATGCTGTCAGTCTGGGTTGAGAGAGAATAATGAGTAACAAAAGGAGAAGGAAACAAGAAAACAAAGGAACCAAAAAAAAGAGGAGGAAAGAGAGAAGCATAGAGAGGAGGACAGGAGAGAAGGATAGAGAGAAGCAGACAGGAGGAGAGGAGGATAGAGAGAAGCATTAGAGAGGAGGACAGGAGAGAAGGATAGAGAGAAGCAGACAGGAGGAGAGGAGGATAGCGAGAAGCAGATAGATGAGGAGTGGGAGAGAAGGATAGAGAGAAGCCAGAGAGGAGGAGAGGAGAGAAGGATAGAGAGAAGCAGAGAGGAGAGAAGGATATAAGAAGCAGAGAGGAGAGGAGATCAGGAGAGGATAAGGAGAGAGGAGGATAGAGAGAAGTCGAGAGGAGGAGAGGAGAGATCAGGAGAAAAGAGGAGAAGGAGAAAAAAGATAGACGAGGAGATGAAAGAGGAGGAGAGGAGAAATGAACAGAGAGGAAGAGGAGAGAAGAGGAGAAGAGTGTGGAGGAGAAACATGTAAAGCTGTTTCAGCGGGTGTCGTCACACAGCCCCTAAATTAGGCCACTCAGGCGAGCGGGAGGGCCAGTCCACTATTGGAACACACACACACACACCACACACACACACGCACACACAGACATACACACACACACACACACACACACAAACACACACACACACACACACACACACAGACACACATACACACACACACACACACCACACACTTTGCTGCCATGCCTGAATTAATGGGATGACG
>NC_055977.1:5749275-5751775 GCF_018492685.1 Alosa sapidissima | reverse complement strand
GCCAAGCATCCAACAGAAGTCCTTCGTCACATTCTGCCAATTTATTGTCCAAACCAAAACACTCAACAATGCATGTAGGGCAGAACAAGGCTGTTATCCATTGGCATTGGCATCACCTCTTCAGAAAAGAACTCTAAAAAGCTGGATGTGTCTGAAATCTAATACCAAAAGCATACACCAGTGTGAGACATTAAAAACCTTGGAACTGAAAACTGAACTCAGAGAAGAGTCCTCTGTGCCAGCTGGTGCTGAAGCTCACTAACTCCGTAACAAAAAAAACAAATAAACAAAAACGCTCGGCACAGTATTGCTGCTAATCCTCAAATGCGCGTCAACAAAATCACCAAACAAGCAAATGAAGATGATTTGGAACATTGGAGAAACCAAAATACAAGACAAAGTAGAACAAAATTCTATCTAACCCCTAAAAAAGAGATTACAAACCTCTCTGTCAGAGATATACTGTAAAGCAGAGGCAAATCCTGACCGAGCACAAGCAGACTCAGTGACCACAAGCTAGCTGTGGAAACAGGAGGACAAAATAAAAAATAAAAAAATTATAAAAACACCTGGCTGCCAAAAGATGAAAGAACATGAATGGCCACTGAGTGGAGTGGAGGGGTGAGGCAGAGGAGCACTAGCTTCTCTAAAGCGTAGCAAATTAAGAAAAGAAAAAAAACGTTTTTCTGTCAATTTAAAACCAACTACCCAAACTCTGAAGTCCTTAACAAAAATGAAAAAAAGGACTATCCTTTTAGGAGAGGGACATTCATACATTCAATATGATTGCTTCGGCGGTGCAAATACCTTATATATCCTGCCAATAAACAAACCCTTTGAATTTGAATTTGAAAGAAAGAGAGAGACATAAAGAGAGAGAGAGAGAGATGGAGAGAGACAGCAGGGGAAGGGTGGGGGGTGCGAGGTGTAAAATCAGTTATCTATTCAGGCAAAATCATTTCCATTTATTATCTATTACCTAAGTTACATATTCTGGCAGGCTCTGTGGGCAGTCGCTGTTTCTTCATCTCTTCATCTCTATAGCTCTGGGCTCTATAAAGCAGTCTCAATCTATAGCTCTGGGCTCTATAAAGCAGTCTCAATCTATAGCTCTGGGCTCTATAAAGCAGTCTCAGTGCAGGGCTGCAGAACACTGCAGTGGCTATGAAACCTAGCAGCCATATAAACACAGCACTGTGGCCTTTTAATTTAGACACACACACACAGGCAGGTACAGAAATAGGCACACACACACACACACATGCACTCGCACACACACAGGTGTAGGTACAGAAATAGGCATACACACAGTCACGCATGCACACACACACACACACACACACACACACACACACACACACACACACACACACACACACACACACACACACACACACACACAAAGAATCTCCACTGGACCTTATTGTGCATTGACCTCTATGGTCATCCATCCTTCCATCCACCCGAGTGATCCTCAACCTGAACTTTACCTCCAGCAGCATGTAAGCTGAGGGGGGTGGGTCTGAAGATGATGCCTGGGAAAGTGCTCTGTGTCTGGGCATGGTCCAGCGAGCAGCCTCCCCACACCCACCCAACGCTTCCAACCCACCACCTACTGATGTGTGTGTGTGTGTGTGTGTGTGTGTGTGTGTGTGTGTGTGTGTGTGTGTGTGTGTGTTGGAGGGGTATGGCAGGGGTAGGAATCTGTCATCCATCATAGTGACACATGCGCTGCCACGGTAACACTTTGAAAAGGGAGAAAAAAGCTTTGGCCCAGTGTGTGTGTGTGTGTGTGTGTGTGTGTGTGTGTGTGTGTGTGTGTGTGTGTGTGTGTGTGTGTGTGTGTTTGTCTGTGTGTGTGTGTGTGTGTGTGTGTGCAGAGAGACATCACTGAATTACACAACATCAAAGAAGGGAGAGAATGCACGCTTGCATAATAATGCACAAACACACACACACACACACACACACACACACACACACACACACACACACACAAACACACAACAACAACAGCAACAACAGCAGCAGCAACAACAACAACAACAACAACAGAGTACACAAAGTACAGCGCATATGGAAGATAGAATTGAAAGGATAAAATGCCCGTGTATTTTCAACACCGTGAGGCACCCATTAGCTAACCATAAGTGTTAGCTGTGCCTTCAGAACAATACAGTGATGGGTTGATACGCTTCACTCCTGTCATGTGCGCAGTACACTACAGGACAGGAAAAGCCAGTTGAGGTGTGGTGAGGAAGTGACTGCAGAATCCGAGGGACATTCACAAACTCTCCCAGAGTCACCAGCCTGTCCTTCTCTCTTCTCTCTCTGACAAACACAGACCTTTACAACAAAGCCTTGAGCAAAACCCTGAATTATTAAAGATGTACAAAAAGACCAAGCAATTTCCAGTGTGTGTGTGTGTGTGTGTGTGTGTGTGTGTGTGTGTGTGTGTGTGTGTGTGTGTGTGTGTGTCAGTTTGTGCTATGAGGTCTTT
>NC_055977.1:5710203-5712703 GCF_018492685.1 Alosa sapidissima | reverse complement strand
GGGGACTGATAAGGTAGAAAGTGATTTCAAGCATGTTTGTGTACACAGAGGAAAAGGGCTGAGGAGATACAGAGTGGACCCTTGTTTATTTGTTTGTGTATTTGTTTATTTGTGTTGTTTGTTTGCAGATAGACATCATGTTTGTGCAGAGTCAGTGTGAGAGAGGAAGAGATAGAGATTACAGGAAGCTACAGAGTGAAAAAGAGAAAATGTGTGTGGGCATGCAATGGTAGAGAGAGAGAGAGAGTGTGTGTGTGTGTGTGTGTGTGTGTGTGTGTGTGTGTGTGTGTGTGTGTGTGTGTGTGTGTGTGTGTGTGTGTACAAGAGAAAGTAAGTCTCCCCAGATAAAGCTGGCAGATAGCAGGGAAGTTGAGGATACATATGGGGGAGGATAATAGAGAGAGAGAGAGAGAGAGAGAGAGAGAGAGAGAGAGAGAGAGAGAGGGAGAGAGAGAGGGAGAGAGAGAGAGAGAGAGAGAGAGAGAGGGAGAGAGGGAGAGAGGGAGAGAGAGAGAGGGAAAGAGAGAATGAGCACCTGTCACCCAGTACCATCTATAGGACACACTGTGAGTGCCCCTAATGTCCAGTCCAAATCAGAGAATGGAGAGAGAGAGAGAGATGGAGAGAGAGAGAGTAAGTGAGTGTAAGTGAAAGAAGGAGCACCTGTCACTCAGTAGCATCTACTGTATAGGACACACTGAGTTGTGAGTGCTCCCAATGTCCAAATCTTAGCATTTCCCACTATGTCCATTAGAGAGGCAAGTAGTGGAGAGATGACCGAGAGGGAGAAGTGTGCTTTTACCAACCTGAGAGATTGAGAGAGTGAAAGAGCAAATGGAGGATAGAGAGAAAGAGAGACAGAGAGCAAATGGAGGATAGAGAGAAAGAGAGACAGAGAGCAAATGGAGGATAGAGAGAAAGAGAGACAGAGAGCAAATGGAGGATAGAGAGAAAGAAAAAGAGAAGGAGAGAGAGAAAGAGAAAGAGGGAACGTACTGAGGCCTGGTGTCTGTTCCGGCACACACACATATACGTAATAAATACTGTGAACACACACACACACACACACACACACACACACACAAAAGGTGTATAATTTGACCTAGGCCCCGCCTCTGGGGGAGAGCGATGGGGCGGGATCAAGGAATGACCCGTGCCAGACCCGTGCCAGACCCGTGCCAGACTCGAACCTGAATGTAAAGTATTGTGGTGGTCTTTCGCTCTCAAATGGCAACAAGCTGCAATAGAAACAGTATTGTAAAAGTATACTGCAAATAGAACTCTCTTACAATCTCCAACATAGAGCAATGCATAATGCTGTAGAGTTGACATTGATATAATGCCACACAGGAAGAGATCATTCATCAGAACAGGAAGAGATCATTCATCAGATGTTTTTTTTTTTTTTTATTGACATAAACATTTGCTTTTGAGACATACTGTAAACTGAACATTTTCAGCAAGTTACATGCTTTGGCAGATAATCCACACTGGTGCAGCTTCTACCAAATTGTTTTTTTAGAAATGCACTTCCAATTTGTGCGGATGTTCATGACAATTCGAGGAATGAGAAAGCGACTGAGGAAAACCTGCAATCTCATCAATATTAGGCACTAATAGACGGGCATGGGGGAACACTGATTACCATGACAATAAATGTCACAAAATGACCATGGCCTGAACTTAAGCGTAGCCATAGCAACACACACACTACATAACGCCTATGCTGGACAGTCTGTTGTTGTTAGCTAGTTATGGGTCATTTATGGATTGGACTCCTTATATGTTTCCTTATAAACTTTTGGCTATCTCCGCTGCTACTCTCTCTGCCTCACACGCACGATCTATAAATATACAGAAGCCTTGGGGGGGGGGGGGGGGGGGATTTCTATGAGTTATATCACATTCACAACATCCTGGTTTCCAGGAAACCATAAAACATGCATAGATCACCAGAACTTCTCTTGCTAAGCCAAGCCTCTCAGCCCCACGGATATTGCTATGGATGGATGGATGGATGGATAGTGGACAGACAGAGATATAGAGACGGACAGACAGACGGACAGACAGACAGACAGACAGACAGACAGACAGACAGATAGATAGACAAACAGACAGACAGAAAGATAGATAGATAGATAGATAGATAGATAGATAGACAAACAGACAGACAGATAGATAGATAGACAGATAGATATATAGACAAACAGTAGGACAGCCGTGGCCCACTGGTTAGCACTCTGGACTTGTAACCGGAGGGTTGCCGGTTCGAGCCCCGACCAGTGGGCCGCGGCTGAAGTGCCCTTGAGCAAGGCACCTTGAGCAAGGCACCTAACCCCTCACTGCACCTCGAGCACCGCCGTTGTGCTCACTGTGCCGGGATTAGTGTGTGCTTCACCTCACTGTGTGTTCACTGTGTGCTGTTTGTGTTTCACTAATTCACCGATTGGGTTAAATGCAGAGACCAAATTTCCCTCACGGGATAAAAAAAGTATATATA
>NC_055977.1:5700203-5705203 GCF_018492685.1 Alosa sapidissima | reverse complement strand
CACTGATGCACACCTGAGCTATATAAGAAAAAGAGAGAGAGAGAGAGAGAGAGAAAGAGATAGAGAGAGAGAGAGAGAGGGATGGGGGAAAAAGAGAGCAAGAAAGAGAGAAAGGGAGAGAGTGAGCGATAAAGAGAGAGAAGAAGAATGAGAGAAGGAGAGAGAAGAAGGGAGAGAGGGAAAGTGAGAGAGGGAGAGAAAGAAGAGAGCTAGAGAGAGAGAGAGGGAGAGAGAGAGAGAGAGAGGCACCAAAAACTCGCTGCTTATATAGTGTCTGCCTCCAGCGCATCAGATGACCCCCATCGTAGCTGTGCCATGTCCCTGGAATAATATGTGGAGATGGAGATTTGGCTAGGGAGTCTGCCTACGGTAACCAAATCTCATCCCAATCAATCTATCAGCCTAATGCATTAGCAGAGGTTTCACCTCCCCCTGAGAGGGCAGCAGAGGAGAGTGGCACATCGCATGCGGACCGTATGCACACACACACACACACACACACACACACACACACACACACACACACACAGACACACACACACACACACACACACACATACAGACACACACACACACACACACACACACACACACACACAGACACACACACATACAGACACACACACACACACACACACACACAGACACACACACACACACACACACACACACACACACACACACACACACACAGACCAGGAGGAAGCGTGCTGAGAAACAAGATGTCTTCTGTTTGCGCGGAATGGAGGGAAATCGGACGCACTCTACTGAATACTTCGCTTCAATGAGCAGAAGAACCTCCTGATTGGGGGGCAGGCTGCTCCATAGGAAAAGCTTCATAAAGGTTATTTTTTCAAAGTGTGTGCACTTCCAAGCCCATTTAGGAGGCTTTCAGGCTACTCCTAACACAAGATAAAAATAATAGTTCCAATATCTATTAATGCAGACATCAAATACAATTTACATATTAATGTGCCATATTAAGTGTAGAAAAAATACACACTTGAAAATACCTCAAAAGTTGAATGTGCAATGTCAGAGTACTGCAGAGTAATTCAATGACCCAGGTGATTCACACAAGCATCTTGGAAACTAACACATCTGGTTTATAGATGTGGTCAACTTCAACATCAGTGATTGGCCGCACACCTCATCTCAAAGGTTTGTGATTGGCTTCCAGCCAAGCATGTCAAGTTCCTGTGACTCAGGGGGACGACCTAATCTACTGCTACTGGCCCACGCCTTCAGTCACCAAGTCGCATTCAGCAGTTAAATGTGTAGTCTCTTTTACTAAAACGCTCTTTCAGCGGCAGTCTGAGTACCTGTCCCTAAGGACTTCCAATGAGCTTTCATTAAGAAGGAAGGAGGCTTTTCCCTGTTTCTCTTCAAAACAAAACTACACGCTGGAACTTCATTACCGAAATGAGCTCAAAAAAAAGGCTTAAACATGGCGGTTCGATTGTATAAGGAGGAGCTGCTTTCAGGATAAGAAGTTCTCCTTTCATCTTCCCCTCCTTTCTCCATATGAAAAAGAAAGAGTTTCTTAAAAATCCAGACCAGTATTGCCAACTATAACAAAGTGTTGAGAAGAAAGTTGCGGCCAAGCTTGCCCAAGTTTCCATCTCTGCACGCTGGGTCGTCTCTGGCATAAGAAAGGTGAGAGAACAAAGGAATTGCAAATATGATGTGGATCAAGTACAGCTATGTACACTATATGAATAACCCAAAGGGTAAGGCAGGTCTGCAAAGAAGGATCTGTTTAGGTTGGGAGCCAGCGAGAAGAGGAGACGGATTTAAAAATAAATATTTCCCTGGGCCAACATCAGGAGAGAGCGCAAGAGGCAGAAATAGAGAAGTGGGGAAAGAGAGAGAGAGAGAGGGAGAGGTGTAGAGAGTAAGAGAGCAAGAGAGAGAGAGGGAGGGAGAGAGAGAAAGAGAGAGACAAAAAGAGAGAGAGAAAGGGAAAGAAAGAAAGAAAGAGGCTATTCATTATTCATGCAGAACTTTCAGTGGGTGAGGACACAGGAGTGACAGGTGTGTTCAAGTCTCTTCTCTTCTCCCCCGGGAATTCAAAGGCTTTTCCAGATGAGAAAGAAAGTAAGAGAAGAACAGAGGAGAAAAAAGAGACGAACAGATAAAAAAGAGGAGAAAAAAGACTCGTTATATATAGAGAGAAAAAAAACATAAGCAAGAGAAGAGATGAAGCCTCAAGGTCAAAGAGGAACAGAGGCAGAGAGAGAGAGAGAGAGAGAGAGAGAGAGAGATGGAGGGGCGGCACCTGCTTGAGGAGATTTCGTTAAAGCTAAACCCGCTACAGCACCCTGACCCCGGGCTTATCACACAGCAACCAGGTCTCAGACGGAGCCCAGCCAAAATAAGACCACATCTGAGCCAGAACAGTACTGTTTCAGCCTTAGCACACACACACACACACACACACACACACACACACACACACACATGCACACACACACACACATACACACATCAAACACAAACACACATGTACACACACACATGCACGCACACACACACACACGCACACACACGCACGCACGCACACACATTCCGATCACGCGTGAGGGAGGCATGGGCTGGCGGCTTATTAGAGGAGAGCCAATGACTGAGCGATTTCCCACAGGGCAGCACTGATTGAGGATGGCAGAGAAATCTGCACCTTTTCACTTCACGTTTCTCCCCCAGCCCATCAGGCAAAGATGAACACTAGCACGCTGGCAGAGTGGAGGAGAGAGAGAGCGAGAGAGAGAGAGAGAGAGAGAAGCAAAATTACCATTGAGGATCCAGAGAGATACACACATAGGCAGAGATAGAGAGATAGATAGATGGGGGGAGAGAGAAAGGCGAATCCACATTAGGAAACCCATGTTGGGAAGATGCTGGAAGAAAGGAAGGAAAGAGAGAGAGAAGAGAAGAGAGAAAGAGGGAAAGAGAGAGAGAAGATAAGAGAGAAAGAGGGAAAGAGAGAGAGAAGAGAAGAGAGAAAGAGGGAAAGAGAGAGAGAAAGGGAAGGAGGAGAGGTATGCAGGTTTATAGATCTGCCCTTGCACAAAGCACACTTTAGTACGGAGATTTATTCTACAGTGATAATTGGAATAACTAGATGAACGGGGCGTTCACTGAGCCTGCATCCTGGGCCTTTTTTCTAGACTCATTTACTGGGCTTTACTTCGACTAGGAGTGCAATACAATGGGAAGCGATCATGGAAATGAGTTCTAATACAGCAATTTATCAAGGATAATGGTAGTAAAAGCCATGTGCACCATGCATGTAATTTACAACATTGCAAAGGCAACTGAACGTGCACTATCTCAGGCCATTTTGGGCTTGGGTCAATGATTTTACTTTAAGTATAGACTACACACTTGGCACTCTGGTAAGCACAGCTCCGTTGCCTTAGACGGAAAACAACCTTCCATGATTTCATGATCAGGTTGAAATCGTCAACCGAACAGAATGGCCAAAGTCTTCCTCTCCAAAGGCTAAAATAATCACTATTTTGGGATGCTGTATTGCTGCTGAGTCTTCGGTGAGTGGGAAATATTTCTCTCTTCTCTCAGCCTGCAATGACCCAGTCCAACACCGTTAGCCTAGCTTAGCATCATTTAATGGAACAGGCTACACCTGTTAGCCTATATCTCCCTTTTAGCTATAGACTAGCTATAGGCTACCTGGTGATTCCCCTCTTAAATGCTAGGGTGGGATTCATACTAAAGTTACATGAAGGGGTTGGCATGCTAACAGCACGCAATGGGTGTCAATGGGCGAAATCACTAGCAGTTACACTTTATACATTCGTTTTAAATTCAGATGGGGCTCAGTTTGTTTCTGAACCCAGTGGTTTCAATGAATTGCATTTAAACTGTCCTATGTGTGTTAACCCAATTCAACTATGATTTCCAATGTTGACAGCAAATTTCTCTGGTAGCTTCATTAGCTTTCTAACTAGCTATCTTTATACCGTCAGTGTAACATAACTGACTAGTACATATCACTTGTTAAAACTATTCATCTGGACATTCTAGGTAATGTACATTCATGTAAAAATAAATGAGGGTGCAACTTATGAGTATGTGGGTTTCTTGGGCCATCCATTGATGTTTGCTAAAATAAATGAGGGTGCAACTTATGAGTATGTGGGTTTCTTGGGCCATCCATTGATGTTTGCTAAAATAAATGAGGGTGCAACTTATGAGTATGTGGGTTTCTTGGGCTAAAACACTGAACCTTGTTAAGGTGTTTTCTGCAGGTGCACCTCCATTTAATCAAGTTACATTGAATTGAATCAAACTCTCCCCCACTTCAGGGTTTTATCCACCAATTTGGGGGCGGTAGCCACGATTATGTCGAGCGTAGAGCAGCTAGATGCCGAATGTATGAGTGACGGTGGTAGATTTGAGGCCGAATGTATGAGTGGCGGTGGTAGATTTGATGCCGAATGTATGAGTGACTGTGACGGTGGTAGATTTGGTTCTTAGTCTACACACATTGAGAAGAGAAGGGCATAACTCTGGGGAAGATGCAAATGAACTAATTTCCCCAAAAGTTGGCCTATTCCTTTAATGACACACACAAAACAATCTATTTCTATTTCAAACACGTTCAAGTGGCTATTGGTCTAGCATATAATTACTGGTCTCCATCTGTGTGTGCCCCTGTCAACACAGCTATCTACAAAGTGTCTTCTGAACAACGTTGTGCACATAGAATATGGATGTATTTGTTTCTGCAGATAAGATCTCAAATCCTCTAATATGCCGGCAATATTCACACACTTTTTAGCATTCCTCCGCCGGTATCCTCTCCACATTGTCTGACAAGGGAAGGCGGTTGCAAGACTGTCTCTCTCAACTGATATAGCAATCTTTTTGGCCCCTTCAAATACTGTCTCTCTCAACTGATATAGCAATCGTATCGGCCCCTGCAAAGACTGTCTCTCTCCACTGATATAGCAATAGTATCGGCCCCTGCAAATACTGTC
>NC_055977.1:5676151-5686151 GCF_018492685.1 Alosa sapidissima | reverse complement strand
AGTCCTGCCATTCCTGTTGAGGAATTAGGATAGTCCCACAGAGAAAGCCTGCCGTGGAGAAGATCAATACTCACACTCCCTGCGTTTGCTTTGAAAATCAGACCCTCTCTGTGATGTCTTCAACAGCCTTTCCAGGCCCTCAAGGCGTTAAGCATGCAAATGCGTAGTGGGGGAAAAAAGGCAATCAATGAGCTTGGCTCATGAATATCAAGGGGGATGGGGTGGATTAGATTGGAAAATAGAACTGTAGCAGCGGTGTAAAAGATATTTGAAGAGAAATCCAATATCTGTATGGGCTTAATAATACACCCTCGGACTTAAAAGATGGCGGTGCTAAAGCAAAGTCCACCCTCCAGGATATTTCTTTTTATCCTAACGTCTCGCAAAGATTAAACATCTTGTCCATAAACAGAGGAGGACCTGAAAGAGTAAAGACAAAGGAGCATTTTTTTTCCCAGACACTTCAGAAAGACGAAATGTGTATTTCATAAAGCCAGGACGCCCAAAGACAGAAAACAGACCAACAGGGATTAAAGTTATAGCATCGCCATATTGATTTCTGCCATCTTCAGATGAATTACACACTGCACTACACTACACTGCTGTACAAATATAATTACTTTACCCTCCTTTCACATCACTGATAGCATGCACAGGCCCCAGTAGAGAATAATTAGCTGGCATGGTTTCCAGTCTTTCAGTGACATATGGCTGTGTTGAGCTGATGACTCTGTTAGTGTCTTGTTTACCCAGCTTGTACGCGCTCCCATTCTCAGTTTATTGTGCGGGCATTTTCTATTGTTGGATGTCCAGATGTTGCAGCTGTTGAACCGCAAATGATGGGACCGGTGGTATGAAAGATAATACATAAAAACATGAAGCGGCATATGAAAAGGTACACCCACAGCAATTTCAGCCCAAGTCATAACCAATCCCTACCGTCTGCCAAATTATATGACAGGATGGATATTGCAAATTGTTCATTCATCCACTCTCTCTCTCTCCATCTCTGTCCTTCTTTCCCCTCATCCACCCCCCCCCCCCCTCATCCACCCCCCCTTTTTCCTGTATGTATTTCCAATTTCCATCTTTAAATAACTGTCTTCTGCTTGGCTGAGCAGGAACGATATCCATCATGACAGATCACAAATTTGTCTTCCGTAACTAATTTTCACAGCAGGATATATAATGTTTTAATGAGATTCTATTGCATATTGATTACAAATTGATATCTCCGGAAGAGGTTTTTTTTATGAATAATTCAGAATGAGGCGACTCCTGACAGGTTGAGTCGGGTTGAGTCGGACCGAGTGGAAATAGGTTGCTCTCCACGTGTTTACGCTCACTTGACTTTGGGGCTAAATGAAGTCGTGGAACGCCGACACAGCGGCAACATGCAAACGGGGAATGAGTACAAGTGCTCGAGTCGAGATTAAATTTCATCATGTGGGCTTAGCAGGGACAACTCGGGGAGTGGGAACAACAACAACAAACTGGGAAGTGCTGATCAGTGTTGGTTTCACTGGCAGACATCACAGTTTTTCATTAGATATCAATAATGTCAAAAAGGCTTAATAGTGTAAACAACAACAACAGAAACAAAAGCAGTGATTCTATCACTCTATAGATATCAGCAGGTTCAACAAATAATCTCAAATAATATCTGGAGGATATGGCTGTTTCCACCCTAATTCATAAAAAATGAGGACCGTATAGGTCAGTGAATCTGCATTTAAAGTGAAGTCTCCATTGTTAACAACTGAAACAGGCTGTAGCTCCACAAAGACCAGAGATATCTTTGAGTTTATTAAAGATAATGCAGTGCTCTCTGTCCCCATAATCCTGAGTGAGAGACGGAAAGAGAGAGACTAGCACTAGCACTTTCACACACACGCGCACACACACACACACACACACAGAGAGAGACAAAAGAAAAAGCAAGGCCAAGGCAGAGAGAGAGAGACAGAAAGAGGGAGGTTGGTGGGGGGTTAATTGATTTGCAGGAGTCATGACTTCCATGTTGTATTACTGTGCTAAACTGGTGCTTTGAGGGGGCCTGCATGGCTCCTCAGAGAGAGGTGGAGGGGGGGGGGGGGGGGGAGATCACACCACTTTTGATTTATCCGCTCTGCCGCAGCGTGCCGATACTTCACTGACCATTACCGAAACCGCTACTGCGGAGCCAGCCACAGGACTGTCACAATAATACACCTGGATATATCTGTAATGGACGCTGTTAAGTGGTCCATTCCTGCCCCTGGAGGTACACATCCATTGGCCAGGTATTATAGGAGTCGTTTGGAGAGCAAGCGCACCGACCATAATGGCTCGATGGTGCATGGTGATGCAGAGGGGAGTAGGGCGGGCGATGCTGTAGGTCCCCACGTGGACACTTAGTCCGGCAGGCCTCACACAAGTGTGAGTAACACAAAGGTGGAGTTAGCTGAAGGACAGTATATAAGTATACATGTAAGTAAGTATATATACTCTTGATCCCATGAGGGAAATTTGGTCTGTGCATTTATCCCAATCTGTGAATTAGTGAAAAACACTCAGCACACAGTGAAGACACAGTGAGGTGAAGCACACACTAATCCCGGCGCAGTGAGCTGCCTGCAACAACAGCGGTGCTCGGGAAGCAGTGAGGGGTTAGGTGCCTTGCTCAAGGGCACTTCAGCCGTGCCTACTGGTCGGGGTTCGAACCGGCAACCCTTCGGTTACAAGTCTAAAGCGCTAACCAGTAGACCATGACTGCCCACAAATATAGGGAGAGAGAGAGTGTGGAGTGATGTGAGAGAGTGTGGAGTGATGAGAGAGAGTGTGGAGTGATGTGAGAGAGTGTGGAGTGATGTGAGAGAGTGTGGAGTGATGTGAGAGAGTGTGGAGTGATGTGAGAGAGTGTGGAGTGATGTGAGAGAGTGTGGAGTGATGTGAGAGAGTGTGGAGTGATGTGAGAGAGTGTGGAGTGATGTGAGAGAGTGTGGAGTGATGTGAGAGAGTGTGGAGTGATGTGAGAGAGTGTGGAGTGATGTGAGAGAGTGTGGAGTGATGTGAGAGAGTGTGGAGTGATGAGAGAGAGTGTGGAGTGATGTGAGAGAGTGTGGAGTGATGAGAGAGAGTGTGGAGTGATGTGAGAGAGTGTGGAGTGATGTGAGAGAGTGTGGAGTGATGAGAGAGAGTGTGGAGTGATGTGAGAGAGTGTGGAGTGATGTGAGAGAGTGTGGAGTGATGTGAGAGAGTGTGGAGTGATGTGAGAGAGTGTGGAGTGATGTGAGAGAGTGTGGAGTGATGTGAGAGAGTGTGGAGTGATGTGAGAGAGTGTGGAGTGATGTGAGAGGCTTGCTCATGTTGTATCCCCACTGCCACTCTGATTTGCTCTCTACCACAGAAATCCTCCAAGATGCCGAACACCAGACACCATCATCCTCTTTTATACAATTTCTCGTTCGCCATTCTGCGTGGCTCAAGCCAGCTTTTGCGAAAATGGCGACTATGCTCCTCTAATTCAGTCCCAAATCCAAACAGACAGTCTCCATTATGCTGGGAGAGAGTGCTTGCCAGAGTCGCAATTTTATCTTTATCAAGCCAAATGTGATGAAGGAGGATGGACTTGGATGGTCTCTCAGATACTGCAGATGAGTCACGGCACACTAGCCTGACCTGTAGTAATCTCATGTAGCCTGCTTTCATTTAGTCTCTTTCACTTGTTTCGTCTCATATTTTTTATTTATTTTTTTTGCACAATGAAGCGAGCGACCCAGTCACGAGTGCCAGGGACCAAAAAAGGCTCTCCCAGTAAAGTACTCTTCTCCTCCTCTCTCCCTCACTCTGCCCACCCCACACACACACACACACACACACACACACACTCTCTCTCTCTTAGCGCGAAAAAAAATTGCCATTCAAGAGGAGAGTCAAACAGGAGCAGGCAGAAGACAATTAGCAGCCTAATCATTTAATGCAGTGTGTAGCCTGCAGCCATTTCTTCTCGGAGCGAACAAGCAAGCGTGTGTGTGTCTGTGTGTGTGTGAGGTGAGTGTGCGAGTGAGTGTGTGTGTGTATGAGTGAGTGTGTGTGTGTGTGTGTGTGTGTGTGTGTGTGTGTGTGTGTGTGTGTGTGTGTGTGTGCGAGTGAGTGTGTGTGTGTGTGTGTGTGTGTGTGTGTGTGTGGTGTGTGTGTGTGTGTTGTGTCAGTACCAGGCCTCCTGTGTGCACTTGCTTACCAGAGTGGTGCACTGTAGTGCCAAAGGGGAGAAGTGCTGAACTGCAGGTCTATGTCAGACAACAGAGCACTTCCCCTTCACCCCCCCACATCTCCTCTCTCCTCTCCTCTCCTCTCCTCCCCCCACCCCTCCTCACCCTTCCTTCCCCCCGCCCCCACCCCCCTCCTCTCCTCTACTCCTCTCCTCTCCCATCCTCTCACCCCCCCCTCCTCCTTTCTCTGGTCTACAAACTCCTGGGGGGTTCAGAGAGACACCGAGCGTAACTGCACGTTCCTGTATTTTTCTCCATTAATTATTTAATCATTCAGTGACCTGCTTTTATCCCTACAGGACATCACGGTTGCCCACACAAGAGGAGAGACTAGCCATTCGTTTCAATAAGATTGAGATTGACCTAGCAGAAGAGGAGCAAACTGAAGGAACGTCGTGTTTTTGATGTGATGTTTACTGCATGCAGACCGTCAGTGGTGTGGACCACGGCACACACAAGCCCATGTGTTGGGACGGAGAGGTCTGTCGCAGACCGGAAAGCGCAGATTTAAATCATGTCCACTTGGCTCGATCGCAATCGCTGCGTGCGCACTCAACTGCTCCTGTCAAAGACTCACTCTCGCAGTCACTCCAAATGGATGTCACTAAGAACACTCAGCTCATTCAAGGGCACCCACACACACACAGACGCACACACACGTACAAACACACACATGCACACACACACACACACACACACACACACATGGACATTCCTTTTCTCTCTCTAAGCTAAGCAGAAAATAAGAGCGGTTTTTGACACCCCCCCCCCCCCCCACACACACACACACACACACATATACTCACACACACACACACACACTGTGTTACAGATACTCACTAACCACATCTGACCACAGGAAGTATCGTGATGATCCTCAACGGCTGCCAAGCCTCCTCACGCCAACCGCACGCCCCTCCTGACACTGCCAGCGGATAGAATATGATGGACAATCAGGAAGCTAATTAGCCCAACACCAGTCCTGCCCGCCAGCCTGACCGCCTGCCTGTCACTGACTGATAAGTATAAGTAAGTATAAGTATATATACTCTTTTGATCCCGTGAGGGAAATTTGGTCTCTGCATTTATCCCAATCCGTGAATTAGTGAAACACACTCAGCACACAGTGAACACACAGTGAGGTGAAGCACACACTTATCCCGGCGCAGTGAGCTACCTGCTACAGCGGCGCTCGGGGAGCAGTGAGGGGTTAGGTGCCTTGCTCAACGGCACTTCAGCTGTGCCTACTGGTCGGGGTTCAAACCGGAAACCCTCCGGTTACAGGTCCGAAGTGCTAACCAGTAGGCCACGGCTGCCCCAACTGATCAGTTGATGAGCACGGGATCGCCGCGCAATCAGATGTGACTGATATGTGTGATAACTGGAATATTCTCAACGCCAGGTGGCGAGTTTTTTGTGTCCAGCACCCGTCCGGGGGAGGGGGGGGGGGGGGGGGGGGGGTGTTCCAGTTGAGGTCATCGGCTTGACTCTTTTATTGATTCTCTCTAATTGCACTCTTAATCTCTTGGGCAAAGAAAATAATTTTTAGGCCCAATATTAGTTTGGACGGAGCCGATCCTCGGACTCCAGGCCAAGATAGCCACTGGATTAATCCTGCCAGTGTCCGCTGTCAGTCGCTCAGATCAATTGAATCACCTGTAGCATTAGATTTCACCTTTTGTCTTTGTTTTTTTCCTGTTGAATTACAGGGGCCACCAGAAAGTGCAGGCTGCGTATTCCAAACAATTACGCTAGCATTTTCTGTTAGCACCTGCTGAATTTGAGATCAAATTACACCAGACTCTGCCAAGGAGAAGCAAGCTGTCTGGCCAAGCAGGCCGCTGTGCTGGTCTTGCATGAGCCTAAAATTCGGTCGCTCTGAATGCTCGTCTTGGTGGTTCTGACCTTGGAGCCGGACCACTAAAGGACGACATTAAACCGCTCCCACATTAGGCGACAATCGAGGACACAAAATCTCCCAAATCCGATGCAGAATAATATTATTAGGCCGACTGGTCTTGTTCAAGGCCCAAGTCAAAACGAATGTCCCTGTATGAATATGAGCACACTCAAAGAGCTGACCGCTCCTCCATGAAGCCAGAGCTGGATGAGGCTTCGCTCGTTGAAAATCCTCTCTATCTCTGAAGCAGATTTGGCCTCGATTCTACAAAGCTAATGCCAGCGTCATCAGAAACTCAATCTGCTCCGCTGATTCTTCGCGGACACAGATAGGCATACAGTATATATATACTATATACTAAATACTATACTATATGTACATGTGTGCACACGATGAAACAGGCAACTGTAAGTAATTTGGCTCTCAGAAAAGCCCATCGATATTTCACAGGGGGCCAAGCACGTGGCAACGCGGTGCTTGTCTGTAGGTTGCCGTGTTCAACAGCGCTGCTTTGTTGTTTCGCTTCGTGCCGGAGGCTTTAATTATCCACGCCACAGAAGAGCTCCGTCGCTGGCTTGCTTTACAGCCCTTTTAGAGGCGGAATAGTTCGCTATTCCCCTCAGCCACCTCCACTCCGACAACAGGCTGTTCGTTAGAAGACATCAAAGACCAACGCTTTTGGACCCCTCATAAAATTAACTCGAAAGGCGCCGCTCAGTGCAAAGGACACTTTCCGTTGGGAGGACACGGTCTGCTGCTGCCAACAACGAATAATAAAATCACTTCATCTCAAACAAAATTCATTTAAACGCCGAAATGAAAGTCTTTCTCCCCAATCTCCACCCCTTTTGCCTTCAAGTGTCATGAGGAAAAAATCTATTAGAGCTGATTTCCATTAACAGAGTCCCAACGCATCAGGCTAACGCTTCAAACACTGACACCTTATCACACATATTAGGATAATTAACATCAATACCAATGCAATTGGCCCTTAGTGCTCTGGAGTAAATTGACACCTTCTCGCACATATAACAATGGGATTGGTCTTTATTGCACTGAAGTGCAGACACAGTGGACCAGAGTGCAATCAGGCCCAATCACAGGCTAGTCGACGGACCACTGGAGCACAAACAGAGCGTTTCATAAACCATGATTATTGGTTTAGTACTTAGTAACACACACACACACACACACACACACACACACACACACACACACACACACACACACACACACACACACATCATCAATCTGGAAGATGAGGAAAGCAACACTGACACAACAGCAGCTTTCCTCCCTTGGGCAGAAGAGCTGAAGCACTCCATCCCATTGCTGAAGGGTGTGCTAAGGTGTTGGCCATGATTCTCATCAGATGAACAAACAAAAAACAACAAGAATGGTGGATTGTATCTTTAAGGATTTAGCGTTGGAATATATGGAGATCTTGGGTCATGTCACGCAACACCTAACATTTCCTTGAGAAAAAAAAAATCTTGATTTACCTAGCAAGTAGATAATTGCCCTTGCATCTTCCATAGCTGCTTATATAGCAGTATTTTGTTTCTACTCGAGTGCAGTTTACTTCAGCGAGCTGTGCGCATCCGGCCCCCTGAAAAAAAAACGATACAGCCAAAACAACAAATGGCCAAAAACAGCAAGCAAAAGAAGGAAGCAGAAAAGTTGTAATATGAGCAAACCTGAGGATGGGATCGCTGTGTGTTAGATGAAACACCTGCAGCTGTCAGCTGTTTTGTTTCCTTATGTAGTTATGCTTTAAGGGGGGTTTTAGGCGTGCGGGGGGGGGGGGGGGGGGGTTGACAGCAGGAGAAATGCCCCCTTGGTCACCACCTCGCCCCCCAAACCCCTGAGAAAGCGTCCATCACATTAATTTTGCACTGCTTGGCGACACATAATAAAAATGCCCTCATATATAATTCCTTATCCGCCCTGGGCGTAGCGTATTGATGAATGGACGCCCAGCTCTCAAAGGTGTCGCCTCAGCGTCCCTCAAAAACCAACAGAGCCACAGGCCCCTGACTACCATTGCCCCTCAGCCCACACACACACAGACACACACACACACACACTCACTCGCCAGGCAGGATAATTAATACACTCCCACAGATATGCAAATCAGTGTCGCCAGTGAGTCAGAGGGGTGAGAAGGAAGGCAATGAGAACCGGAGAGGAGGAGAGAGAACCAGAGAGGAGGAGGAGAGAGAACCAGAGGAGGAGAGAGAACCAGAGAGGAGGAGAGAGAACCAGAGGAGGAGAGAGAACCAGAGGAGGAGAGAGAACCAGAGGAGAAGAGAGAACCAGAGAGGAGGAGGAGAGAGAACCAGAGAGGAGGAGAGAGAACCAGAGGAGGAGAGAGAACCAGAGGAGGAGAAAGAACCAGAGGAGGAGAGAGAACCAGAGGAGAAGAGAGAACCAGAGAGGAGGAGGAGAGAGAACCAGAGGCGAAGAGAGAACCATAGAGGAGGAGAGAGAACCATAGAGGAGGAGGAGAGAGAACCAGAGGAGGAGAGAGAACCAGAGGAGAAGAGAGAACCAGAGAGAAGGAGGAGAGAGAACCAGAGAGGAGGAGGAGAGAGAACCATAGAGGAGGAGAGAGAACCATAGAGGAGAGAGAACCGGAGAGGAGGAGGAGAGAGAACCGGAGAGGAGCAGGAGAAGAAATTGAGAAGAGATAGTCTCACAGGAGAGGAAGAGGAATAGAAGAAACATAGAGGAGAGAGAGAACCAGAGAGAGAGAGAGGAGAGAGAGAAAACATGATAGAGAGAGAGAGAACCAGAGAGAGAGAAAGGAGAGAGAAAACATGATAGAGAGAGAGAGAACCAGAGAGAGAGAGAAAGGAGAGAGAAAATGTGATAGAGAGAGAGAGAGGAGAGAGAGAAAACATGATAGAGAGAGAGAGAGAGAGGAGAGAGAGAAAACATGATAGAGAGAGAGAGAATCAGAAAGAGAGAGGAGAGAGAAAAAACATGATAGAGAGAGAGAGAACCAGTTACCATGGGTGATATGAGGAGAGAACAGGAGAGGATAAGGCACAGAAAGAAAGAGAGAGAGAAAGAAAGAGAGAGAGAGAGAGAGAATGAGATGAGTGAAAGAAAAGGGTAAAAAGGATGGATCAACAAGATTACAAGGATGACAGGAGTAGAGCAAGATAAAAGAAAAGAGAGAAAAGGAGACTAGCAGAGAGAGAGAGAAAGAGAGAGAGAGAGAGAGAGAAAGAGAGAGAGAGAGAGAGAGAGAGAGAGAGAGAGAGAGAGAGAGAGATTAGGTTGACAGAAGATTGTGTGTTCAAATTGCCAGAGCAAACAGTTTGTGTGGGTGAATAAGAGCAGGGACTGATGTGTACTCAGGGTCATATGGCCCATGTGCTGCTCATGCTGGCTTTGCTATGACACAGATCAAAAGCATCAGAGCATCACTCTCTACGTAAGGCTTCTATTTACATTCATTACCTCCAGAGAGTGATCCCTCACCAAAGGGGTGATCCCTCGCCAAACAAACTATATTGTACATCATTGCACCAGAATGTCAGAGTGAAGGAGACATAACTACCATTTTTTTACATGACATAAACTAACATGACATTAGAAATTCCCCGTCTCCCGGGATACTCGGGGCTGAGGGGATACAGAGCAATACAACAGCAGGTGTGAACTACAGACAGCAGGGCAGCTCAGGTAACTTCTGAAGAGCAGGTGTGAACTACAGACAGCAGGGCAGCTGAGGTAACTTCTGAAGAGCAGGTGTGAACTACAGACAGCAGGGCAGCTGAGGTAACTTCTGAAGAGCAGGTGTGAACTACAGACAGCAGGGCAGCTGAGGACATGTCTA